>NW_026005665.1:453847-520276 GCF_001458135.2 Marmota marmota marmota | reverse complement strand
GTCTAGAGCTAGGTTAAGGTCTAGGGTTCTGTTAGTGTTATTGCTAGAACCAGGTCTAGGGCTAATATCAGGTCTAGGGTTAACATTAAAATAGTTTTAAGGTTAGATTGTGGCTAGGTCTATGTAAGAGTTAGGTTTAGGTTAAAGGTTAGCTTTAGGTCTCGGGTTATTATTAGGGTCCTGATCAGGGTCAGGGTTAGCATTTGGTTTAGCTAAAGGTTAAGAGTTGAGGCTTGAATTAACATTAGTGTTATGTTTAAGATTAGGGTAATGGATAGGGCTTAGTTTAGGTTTCAGTTAATGGTTAGGGAAATGGATGAGTTAGGTTTAGCAATCGGGTTAGGGTTACCATTAGGATTAGGGTTATGTTTAGTGTAAAGGATAGGTTTAGAGCTAGGGTTAGGGCTAGGTTATGGTTTGGATTAAGTCTTGGATCAGGGTTAGGTTTAGGAATAGGTCTAGGGTGTGATTTGGTGTAAGTTTTAGGGTTAGGGTAAATGTTAGATTTAGTGCTAGGATTATGGTTATATTAGGGTAAGGGTTAATGTTTGAGCTATAGTTAGGGCTAGGGTGAGGGTTAGGTTTACGTTTAGGTCTAGGTTTACATTTATGGTTAGAGTTAGGTTTAGTGGTAGGGATGGGGTTTTAATTAGTGTTAGGGTTAGAGTTAGGGTGATGGATATGGTTAGAGCTAAAGTTCAGGCTAGGGTTAATGTTAGGATTAGAGATAAGGTTAGGGATAGGGTTTAGGATAGAGATAGGGTTATGTTTAGTGTAAAGGTTAGGCTTTGAGTTAGGGTTAGGTCTAAGGCGAGGCTTATTTTAGGGCTAGATTTAGGGCTAGGGTTAGGCTAAAGTTTATACTTATAGCTAAGTTTAGGCCTAGGATTAGGCCTAGGTTTTATGTTAGGTTTAGCAATAGGGCTAGGACTATTGTTAATGTAAGAGCTAGGGATAGGTTTAGGGCTAATTTTAGGGTTAGGGTTATGGCTAGGTCTAGTGTTAGGTCTAGATTTTGAGTTAGTGTCATGTTTAAAGCTAGGTTCAGTGTTAGAATTAGGGTCAGTTTTTGGGATAGGGTTAGGGTTATGGTAAGAGCCAGAATTAGGGCTAGGTTTAGGTCTAGGGTAGGGTAAGTGTTCAGTTTAGGATGAGTGTTATTGTTAGTGCTAGTTCTAGGTTTTTGTTTAGGTTTAGGGCTAGAGTTATAGCTATATTTAGGATTAGCTTTGAGTCTAGGTCTAGTGTTAGGCTTACATATAGGTATAGGGTTACCAATAGGGCTAGTGTTAGGGTTGTATTTAGGGTTAGGATCAGGTTTAGACATAGGGTTATTTTTAGGGTCACATGAAGGACGGGCTTAGGTTTAGAGGTAGAATGAGGGCTAGAGTTATGACTAGTATTATGGTAGAGTTTAAATTAGGCTAAGGATTAGGATTAGGACTAAGGTTAGCATTTGGCTTAGGGTTTGGCTTAGTGTAAGGAATAGGGTTAGATATAGGGTTAGGGTTAGTGTTAGGGTTAGTGTTAGGGCAACTATTATGGTTAAAGCCAGGTTTAGGGCTCAGATTAGGTTTAGAATTTGTGCTAGGGTTGGGACTATGGTTAGATCAATGACTAAACTACAAACTAGGGTTATGATTAAGGCTAGTTTTAGGGTTATGGTAAGGCTAGATATAGTGTTAGTGTCAATTTTAGGTTAGGGTTATGTTTACGGCTAGGATTAGTGTTAGGGTCAGTGTCAGGGTCAGGGTTAGTTTTAGAGTTAGTTTTAGGTTTATTTGTAGGGTTAGGGTTTGATTTAGGTTAAGGGTTAAGATTAGGACTGTGGCTTGGTTTTGGTTTATGGCTAGGGGTGGGATAGGGCACGTTTTCAAATTAGCGTTATGGTTAGGAGTAGTGTTAGGTTTTGGTTTAGGCTTATTTTTACAGTTAAATTTAGAGTTAGTTTAGATTTAGACTTAGGCTTAGATCTAGGATTAAGATTAAGGCTAAGGATAGAACTAGGGTTAGGGCTAGGACAAGAGTTAGAGTTAGTCTTATGGCTAGGTTTAGGGCTATATAGAATTAAATAAAGGCTAGGATTAACACTAGGCTTTGTGTTAGGACTAGGTTTAGGGTGAGGATTAAGTTTAGATTTAGGGTTATGGTTGGTTTTTGGGTATAGGATGAGGTTATAGGTAGGTTTAGGGCTAGGGTGAGGAATAGAATTAGGGTTAGGGCTTGGGTTATGGTTCGTTCTAGGATTAAACCTAGGTTAAGGGCTAGGATTATGGCTAGGGCTAATTTCATGTCTAGTGTTATGGTTAAAAATAGTTTTAGGTTTAGGTTTATGGCTATGTCTTGTGTAAGTGTTAGGTTTAGGGTTAGGGTAAGTTTACAGCTAAGCCTACTCTTAGGGTCAGGGTCACAATTAGTGTTTTGGATAGGTTAAGGTTTAATCTTAGGGCTCTAATTAGCATTAGAATTAGGATTAGGGTAAAGATAGTGTTAGGTTTAGGTTTCAGGTTAGGTTTAGGGTAATTGATAGGGTTAGGGTAATGGATAGGGTTAGGATTCTGGATACGGTTAGGTTTATGCCTAGGTTCAGCATTAGGGTTAGGGTTATGGTTAGGGTAATGGATAGGATTA
Source organism: Marmota marmota marmota (assembly GCF_001458135.2). Lineage (NCBI taxonomy): Eukaryota > Metazoa > Chordata > Mammalia > Rodentia > Sciuridae > Marmota > Marmota marmota. Next base: position 517,645 of record NW_026005665.1, on the reverse strand, counting down.
GAGATAGGGGTACGGCTAGGGTTATTGTTACAATTATTGATAGGGTTTGGCTTAGGGTTCGGGTTAGGGTTAAATCTAGGATTAGCGCTAAGGTATAGTTATGATTAGTGATAGGGTTAGGGTTAGCGGTAAGTCTAGGGATAGTGCTCAGAATAAGACTAAGTTTTGAGTTAATTCAAGGCTAGGTTTAGGGTAACAGTTAATGTAAGTACCTGGGTAGTGATTAGTGCTAATTTTATGGTTAGGGTTAGGGCTAGGTCTATTGTTAGGTTTAGGTATAGGGTTACGGTGATGTTTAGAGGTAGGGTTAGTGTTAAGGTCAGAGTCAGGATCAGGGTTAGTTTTAGCATTTGGCTTAAACTCGAATTATGGCTAGAGTTATGGCTAATTGTAGGGTTACGGTTTACTTTTTATTAAGGGTTAGGTTAGGTCTATGGATTGGTTTTGTTTTAGGGCTAGGGTTAGTGCTAGTTTTAGGATTAGCCTTTGGGTTAGGGCTAGTGTTAGGTTTAGGTTTAGGCTAAGGTTTAGGGTTAGATTTAGAGTTAGGATTAGATCTAGGGTTGATGCTAGGACTATCATTAGGGCTAGTGTTAGACATACAGTTTGGGCTTAGCTTAGGGTTCCAGTAAAGTATAGGGTTAGACCTAGGGTTAGGACTAATGTGATAGTTAGAGTTAGTCTTTGGAGTAGGTTTAGGGTTAAGGTTAGGGATAGGGCTAAATTTTATCTAAGATTAGGGCTAGGGTTAGTGTTAGAGTTAGACCTAGGGTTATGCTTAGAATTATAATTAAGGCTATGTTTAGAGCTAGGATAGGGGCTATGGTTTGTGTTAGGATTAGGGCTGGTATCATGGCTAAGGCTAATATCAGGTCTAAGGTTATGCTTAGGTATAGTTTTGGGGTTGGTTTTATGACTAGGTCTAGTGTAAGTGTTAGTTATATGATAAGAGTGAGTTTTAGAGCTAGGGGAATTATTAGGGTCAGTGTCAGTGTTAGGGTTTGGTTTAGGTTTGAGTTTTGGGTTTGGGCTCCAATTATCATTAGGGTTAGGGTTAGGGTAATAATTGGATTAGGTCTAGGGTTCAGGATAGGTTTAAGGTAATGGATAAGCTTGGGGATAGTAATACGTTAAGGGTTAGGCTGAGGGTTAGCATTATGGTAAGGGTTATGTTTAGGGTAATGATACAGTTATACGTAAGGTTAGGGCTAGTGTTATGGTTAGGATTATTTCTTGAATTAGAGTTAGGGTGAGAGTTAGAACTGGGGCAAGGTTATGGTTATGTTTAGTGTAAGGGTTAGGTTCTGATCTATGGTTTGGGATAGACTGAGAGTTAGGTTCAAGATTAGGTCTAGGGATAGGATTACGGTATATTTTGGGTTAGGGTTAGGGTTAGGATTAGAACTAGGATAAGTGGTAGTCTCAGTAAAAGGGTCAGGGTTAGTGTTAGGGTTTTATATAGGGTTAGGTCTAGAATGAGAGCAAGGGTAAGGGTATTAATAGGGTTAGTGTTTTGGTTAGCCTAAGGATTAGGGATAGATCTAGGGTTACCCTTAGGTTTAGGGTTTTGCTTAGGTAAGGGATTAGTTTAGAGCTAGGTTTATGGCTATGGTTATGGTTAGAGTTAGGGTTAAAGCTAGGTTTAGATCTCAGATTAGTCCTAGGTCTTGTGTTAGGGTTAGGGCTAATGTTAGGGCAATGGCTAATGTAAGAACTAGGGTTTCCATTAGGGTTAGTTTTAGTGTTAGGGTATTGGTTAGGTTTAGTGAAAGGGTTAGCTTTAAGGTTTGGGTAATATTTTTAGCTACGGTTCCTGTTAGAACCAGGAATCAGGATCAGGCTTAGATTTAAGGTTAGTGTTAGAACTCGAATTAGGGCTAGGTTTACTGTTAGGGTTCTTTTTAAGGTGAGGGCGGTGTTTAGAGCTAGGGTGAGTGTTAGGATATGAGTCAGCATCACGGTTTTTTTTTAAGGTTAGGGTTAGGACACGGACTAGTGCTAGGGTTGGGTCTAGTAGTAGTGTTAGGATTTGGTTTAAGTTAAGGTTTAGGGTTAGGGTTGACACTCGGTTTTGTTTTAGTCCTATGGTTAGGGTTTCTCTAGTATTAGTGTTAGGCTTAGGCTTAGTGTTAGGCTTAGGCTTAGTGTTAGGGTTAAATTTGGAATTAGGGTTAGACCTAGAGTTAGGGCTAGAACTAAGGATAGGGCAAGGGTTATGGCTAGGTTTAGGGTTATGGTAAGGGATAGGGTTAGAACTAGGGTTAGTGCTAGGGCGATAGTTAGTCTTTGGGCTAAGGTTACAGGTAGGGTTAGAGATAGGGCTAAATTAGGGCTATGATTGGGGCTAGGTTTAGTGTTTAGTTTAAGCCTAGGGTTAGGGTTAGGGTTAGGGTTAGAGTTTAGATTTAGCATATGGAGTTGAGTTTTAACGTTAGGCCAAGTTTTTAGTAATGAATGGCTTTTTAGCTAGGTTTGGAGGTAGGGTGAGTGTTATAATTAGTGCTGTTTATGTTCAGCATTATGATTAAGCCTAGGTTTAGGGCTAGGATGAGGTCTAGAAGTTTTTATTTTTTTAGGGTTGGGGCTAGAATTAGTACTAGGGCTAATTTCAGGTCCAGAATTATGGTTAAAGATAATTTTAGGATTAGGATTATGGGTACATCTAGTGTAAGGGTTAGATTTAGGGTTAGCATCAGGTTTAGAGCTAGGGGTATTATTAGGATCAAGTTCTGGGTTAAGGTTTGGGATAGGTTAAGATTTAAGTTAGGGCTTGAATTAGTATTAGGGTTATAGTTATGTTTATGGTAATGGAAAGACTGAAAAATCAGATTAGGGCTAGCATTATGGTTATGATTAGGGCTAGGTTTTGGGTTAAGTTAGTGCTAGGGTTAGGTTTACAGCTAATGTAAGTACTAGGGTTATTATTACGGCTAATTTTAGTGTTTTAGGGCTAGGTTTCTTGTTATGTTTAGATTTAGGTTTAGGGTGATGTTTAGTCCTCAGGTTTTTGTTATGGTCATAGTAAGGGTCAGGGTTAGTTTTAGAGTTTGGCTTAAAACTTGAATTAGGGCTGGAGTTAGTTCTAGTTGTAGGGCTAGGGCTTGGTTTAGGTTAATGTTTATGTTTGGAGCTTTGGCTCGGTTTGGTTTTAGGGTTAGGGATAAGGTTAGTGAAATTTTAGGATTAGTGTTAGGGTTAGGGCTAGTGTTAGAATTAGGCTTAGGCTTCGGTTTAGGGTTAAATTTAGAGTTAGGTTTTTATCTAAGGTTAGTTCTAGGGCTAAGTATAAGGGTTAGGACTAGGATTTGGGATAGCATTAGGTTTATGGGAAGGGATAGGATTAGAATGAGTGATAGGGGCAGTGTGAGAGTTAGAGTTATTTTTAGGGCTAGGGTTAGGGTTAGGGTTAGGGATAAGGCTAAATTATAGCTAGGGTTAGTGTTAGGGATAAGGTTAGATATAGTTTTATAATTAGCATCAGGGTTTGGGCTAGTTTTAGGCTTAGGCATTGAGTTAGGGTTAGATTTAAAGTTAGGTTTCCATCTAGTGTTAAAGCTAGGGCTAAGGATAGGGCAATTGAGATGAAAAGGGTTAGGGATAGAGTTAGGGTTAAGCTTAGGGTAAGGGATGTGCTTTTACCTAAGTTTAGGGATATGGCAAGGGTTAGTATTAGGGTTAGGGTTAGAGTTAGGGTTAGAGTTATGATTAAGGCTAGGTTTATGGCTAGCATGATGTTTAGGGTTTGTATTAGGGTTAGGGATAGTATTAGGGCTAGGGATAATGTCAGGTCTAGGATTATAGTTAGGGCTAGATTTAGTGTTAGGTTTATGGCTTGGTCCAGTGTAAGGATTAGGTTTAGGGTAAGATTCAGATTTATATCTAGGGTTAATTTTAAGGTCAGGGTCAGTGTTAGGTTTTGGGCTAGGTTAGGGTTTAGGTTTAGGGTAATGACAGGGTTAATTTTAGGGTTTAGGTTTAGTTTAGTGTAATGGATAGGTTTAGGTTTAGGCCTAGGGTTAGCTTAAGTGTTAGGGTTATTGTTAGGGAAATGGATAGGTTTAGACCTAAGGTTAGAGCTATGGTTATGTATAGATATATAGGGCTAGTTTGGGGTTAGGGTTAAGTTTAAGTTTAGGGCTGAAGCTAGGTTTACTATTCAGTTTAAAGTTAGGTTTTGGGTTAGGTTATGGCTAGGATAAAGGCTATGGTTAATTTATGAAGTAGGGTTATGATTAGTGCTAGATATAGGGTTAGGTTTAGGGCTTTGTGTAGTGTTAGATTGAGGTTTACCGTAATGATGATGTTTAGAGCCAGCGTTAGTTTTAGGGTAAGAGTCAGGGTCAGGGTTAGTTTTTGGGTTAGGGTTAGGACTAGAATTAGGATATGGATAGGGCTAGGTGTAGGGTTAGTGTTTGGTTTAGGATAAGGTTTAAGGTTAAAGCTATGGCTCGGATTTGTTTTAGGGCTAGGGGTAGTGTTATGGCTAGTTTTAGAATTAGCATTAGCATTAGGGCTAGTGTTAGGTTTAGGTTTAAGCTTAGGTTTGGTATAGATTTAGAGTTATGGTTAGATATAGGGTTATGGCCAGGGCCATTAATAGGGCTAGGGTTAGACCAACGGTTAGGGCTAAGATTAGGGTTCTAGTAAGGGAAAGGTTTGGAACTAGAGTTAGGGTTAGGGTGAGAGTTAGAGTTAATCTTTGAGCTAGGGTTAGGGTTAGGGTAAGGGATAGCACTAAATTAGAGCTTAGATTAGGGCTAGGGTTAGTGTTAGGTTTAGGCCTAGCATTTGGGTTAGGGATAAAATTAAGTCTATGTTTATGGCTAGGATAAGGTCTAGGGTTTGTGTTAGGTTTAGAGCTAGGATTATAGCTAGGATTAATATCACGTCTAGGGTTAAGGTTAGGAATCGTTTTAGGGTTAGGTTTATGGCTAGGTCTATTGTAAGGTTAGGTAGGGTAAGAGTCAGGTTTATAGCTAGGGCAATTATTAGGGTCACTGTTACTCTTAGGGATTGGTTTAGTTTTCAGGTTAGGGTTAGGGCTCAAATTAGCATTTGGGTTAGGGTTAGTGTATTAATTGGATTAGGTTTAGGGTTCAGGGTAGGTTAGGGTAATTGGTAGGTTTGGGGAAAGTGATAGGGTTTGGGTTAAGCCTAGAGTTAGCATTATGGTAAGGGTTACGTTTAGGGAATGGATGCAGTTAGAGTTAAGTTTAGGGCTAGGGTTGTTGTTACAATTATGTCTTGTGTTAGGGTTAAGGTGAGGGTTAGAAATAGAATTATGTTTGAGGTAAGGTTTAGCCTAAGTGTTTGGTTCTGAGCTATGTTTAGGGCTAGGCTGAGAGTTATGTTCAGAGTTAGGTCTAGGGATAGGCTTATGGTAAATTTTGGGTTAGGGTTGGAGGTAGGGTTAGACTTAGGTTTAGTGTTAGGGGCAGAATAAGGATCAGGGTTAGGGTTAGTGTTAGAGCTAAAACAAAGGCTAGGGTTAGGACTATTAATAGGGTTAGGGTTTTGGATAGTCTAAAGACTAGAGATAGGTCTAGGGTTACTCTTAGGTTTAGCGTTTAACTTAGGGTAAAAGATTGTTTTAGATCTAGGGTTAGGGCTATGGTTAGGGTTAGAGTTAAAGTTAAAGCTAGATTTAGGGCTAGGTTTAAGGCTAGTTTTTGTGTTGGGGTTAGGGCTAGGATTAGGGCAACAGCTAATTTAAGAACTAGGGTTACCATTAGGGTTAGTTTTAGGGTTAGGGTTAGGGGTAGTTTGAGTTCTAGGTTTAGGTTTAAGGTTAAGGTGATATTTATAGCTAAGTTTCTTGTTAGGATAGGAGTCAGGTTCAGGGTTAGTTTTAGGGTTAGCATTAAGACTCGAATTAGGGCTATTGTTAATGTTAGTGTTTAGTTTGAGTTTAGGGCAGTGTTTAGATCTAAGGCGAGTGTTAACATATGAGTAAGGATCAGGATTAGTTTTAAGGTGAGGCTTAGGACTCGAATTAGGGCTGGGTTTATATCTAAGTGTAGTGTTAGTGTTTGTTTTAAGTTAAGGTTTAGGGTTAGGGCTATTGCTCGGTTTTGGTTTACTGCTAGGATTGGGTTAGGGGTAGTTTTACAATTATCATTAGGGTTAGGGCTACTGTTAGTATTAGGCTTAGACCTAGGTTTAAGGTTAGATTTAGAGTTATGATTAGGGCTGGGACTAACTTTAGGGCAAGTGTTAGGGCTACTGTTAGGTTTTTAGTAGCAGACAGGGATATAACTAGGGATAGGGCAAAATTTAGAGTTAGTCTTAGGGCTGGGTTAGGATAGGGTTAGAGATAGAGCTAAATTAGGGCTAGGATTAGGGATAGGTTTTGTGTTTAGCTTTAGCCTAGGGTTAGGGTTAGAGTTAGGTTTAAATTTAGAGTAAGGGATGAAATTATAGCTAGGTTTAGAAGTAGGGTGAGGGTTAGAATTAGGGTTATTTGTAGGGCTAGAGTTAGGGGTATGATTAAGGCTAGGTTTAGGACAAAAAATGAGGGCTAGGTGTGTTTTAGGGTTAGTTCTAGGATTAGGGCTGGGGCTAACTTCAAGTCAAGAATTATGGATAAAGATAGTTTCAGGGTTAGGTTTATGGCTAAGTCTAGGCTAATGGTTATGTATTGGGTTATGGTCAAGTTTAGAGCTAGGGGCATTATTAGGGTCAATGTCTGGGTTAGGGTTTGAGATAGGTTAAGGTTTCAATTTGGGGTTTGAATTAGTTTTACAATTAGGGTTAGGGTAATGATAGTGTTAGATTTAGGATTCAGGTTAGGTTTCGGGTAATGGAAGGGTTAGTATTCGGGATAGGGTTAGGTTTATGCTTAGGGTTATCTTTATGGTTTGGTTTATGGATGTGTTAATGGATAGTGTTAGAGATAAGTTTAAAGCTAAAGTTATTGTTACAATTAGGGCTAGAGTTAGGGTTAGGTTAGGTTTACATCTAGTGTTAGGGCTCTGATTTGGGCTAGGTTTGGGTTATGTTAGGGATAGGGTTAGGTTTACAGCTAATGTAAGTACTAGGTTCAAAATTAGGGCTAGTATGAGGGTTTTAGTGCTAGGTTTTGTGTTAGGTTTAGGTTTACTGTTAGGGTGATGTTTGTAGCTAGAAGTGTTAGGGTCAGTGTCAGGTTCAGGGTTAGTTTTAGGGTTTGGCTTCCAACTCAAATAAGTGTAGGTTTAGGTCTAGGTGTAAGCTTAGGTTTTGTTTTAGGTTAATGTTTAGGGTTAAAGCTATGGCTCAGTTTTGTTTTAGGGCTATGGCTAGCGTTAAAACTCACTTTAGGTTTAGCTATAAGGTTTGGGCTAGTGTTAGGTATAGGCTTAAGCTTCAGGTTAAGGCTAGTGTTACAGTTACATTTTGCCTAAGGTTAGTGCTAGGGATAAGGATAGGGAAAGGGTTAGCACTAGGGTTTGGCTAGGTGTAGGGTTAATGTAAGGTATAGGGTTAAAATGAGTGATAGGGCTAGTATGAGAGAGTTAGTCCTAGGGCTAGGGTTAGGGTTAGGTTTAGTGATAGGGCTAAATTACGGTTAGGATTATGTTAGGGCTAGGGTTAGGGCTAGTTTTAAGATTAGGCTTAAGCATCATGCTAGGGTTAGATTTAGAGTTAGATTTGGATCTAGGGTTAGTGCTATGGCTAAGGGTAAGGCAAGGGTTACCACTAGGGTTAGGGTTAGAATTAGGGTTTAATTTAGCATAAGGGATGTAATTATAGCTAGGCTTAGAATAAGGGCGGGATTTAGTTTTAGGTTTAGAACTAGGGTTAGGTTTCGGGTTATGATTAAGGCTATGTTTAGTGCTACAATGAGGACTAGGATTTGTTTTAGGGTTGGGGATAGTACTAGGGCTATGTCCAATGTGAGGTCTAGGGTTACAGTTAGGGATAGATTTAGTGTTAGGTTTATGGCTTGGTCCAGTGTAAGGGTTAGGTTTTTTGTTAGGGTCAGGTTTAGATTTAGGGTTTCTTTTAGAATCAGGGTCAGTATTAGGGTTTGTGTTAATTTAGTGTTTAGGTGGAGGGCTCAAATAGTGTTAGATTTAGGGTTAGGGTAATGATAGGGTTAGGTTTAGTGTTTAGGTTTGGTTTAGTGTAATGTATAGGGTTAGGGTTAGGCCTAGTTTTATCAGAAGGGTTAGGGTTATCATTAGGGTAATGGATAGGGTTAGCCCTAAGGGTAGGACTAGGGTTATGTATAGGATAATGGCTTGTGTTTGGGTTAGGGTTAGGTTTAACTTTAGTGTTAAAGTGAGATTTAGGACTAAGATTAATGCTAGGTTTTGGGTTAGGTTAGGGCTAGGGTTAAGGATACTGTTAATGTATGAAGTAGATTTATGATTAAAACTTGTTATAGTTTTAGAGTTAGGTCTAGGTCTAGTGTTAAGGTGAGGTTTACGGTGATGATGAAGTTTACAGCCAGGGTTAGTGTTAGGGTCAGAGTCAGGGTCAGGGTTAGTTTTTGGGTTAGATTTAGACTATAATAAGTGATAGGGTTAGGGCTATGTGTAGGGTTAGGATTTGGTTTAGGTTAATGGTTAAGGTTAGGGCTATGACTTGGTTTTGTTTTAGGGCTAATGGTAATGTTAGGGCTAGTTTTATGATTAGTCTTACGGTTAGGGCTAGTGTAAGTGTGAGATTTATTCTTAGGTTAAAGATTAGGGATGAGTAGAGTTATGGTTAAGTTTAATCTTAGGGTTAGGTTTAAATTTAGTGTTATGTTTAATTCTAGGTTTTGTGATAGGGCAAAATATAGGGCTAGGATAGGGCTAGGTTTAGGGCTAGTTATATGGTGATGGTAAGGGATAGGGTTAGAGCTAAGTATAGGTCTAGTGTGAGAGTTAGAGTTAGTCTTAGGGCTTGGGGTATGGTTAGGGATAGGGCTAAATTAGGGCTTGGATTAAGTCTAGGGTTAGTGTTAGGGTTAATCCTAGGGTTAGGTCTAGGGTTAGTGTTAGGTTTAAGGTTAGGTTAAGTTTAGGGTAAGGGATGGGAATATAGCTAGTTTTAGGACTAGGGTGAGAATTAGGGTTAAGGTTAGGGTTAACATTAGGGTAAGGGTTATGATTAAGGTGGTGTTCATGGCTAGGATGTGGGTTTAATTTTCTATTAAGGTTATGGCTAGGAATAGAGCTAGGGCTAATGCCAGGTCTAGGATATGTTTAGGGATAGTTTTAGGGTTAGGTTTTTGGCTAGGTTTATTGTAAATATTAGGTTTCTTGTTAGCATCTGGTTCAGAGCTCTGGGTATTATTAGAGTCAGGGTCAAGTTTAGGGTTGGGGTGGGTTAAGGTTTATGTTTAGGGCTCAAATTAGTCTTATACTTAAGGATCGGGTAATGACACAGTTAGGTTTAGGGTTCATGTTAGGTTCAGGATAATAGATAGGATTAAGTCTAGTGCTAGGATTAGGGTTCTGCCTAGGGTTAGCATAAATTTTATAGTTATCTTAATGTAATGAATAGGTTTAGAGCTAGGGTTAGAGCTAGGGTTATGGTTAGGATTAGGTCTGGGGTTAGGATTAGGGTTATAGTTAGGACTAGGGTTATTTTTAGGGTTAGCTTTAGGGTTTAATCTAAGGTAGGGCTTGGATTAGGCTAGGTTTTGTGATAGGTTAGGGCTATGGCTAATGCAAGAACTAGTGTAATGATTAAGACTAGTTTTTGGTTAATGTTAGGGCTAGGTGTGGTTTTACGGCTAATTTTAGTGTTAGGGTGAAGTTTAGAGCTAGGGTTAGTGTTAGTGTCAGGGATAGTGTTCAGGTAGGGTAATGGTTAGTGTTAAAGCCAGAATTAGGACCAGAGTTAGATCTAGAGGTAGGGTTAGAGTTTGGGTTAGGTTAAGGGTTATTGTTAGGGCTAGGTATAGTTTGTCTTTAGGTTTAGAGCTGTAGTTGTGGCTAGATTTAGTATTAGGTTTAGGTCTAGGGCTAGTGTAAGGGTTAGGTTTACATATAAGTTTACCAGTAGGGCTAGTGTTAGGGTTCGGTTTAGGGTCAAGTTTAGATTTAGAGCTAAGATTAGTGTTAGGGTCAGAATAAACGTCAGGGATAGGGTTAGGGTTTGGGTTATGGTTAGATCTAGAATGAAGTCTAGGATTAAAACTAGTTATTGAGTTAGGATTTGGTTAGGCTAAGGATTAGTGCTAAGAATATGGTTAGCATTAGGATGGCAGTTTGGCTTAGGGTAAGCGATAGGGTTAGAGCTAAGGTTAGGACTACGGTTAGAGTTAGGTTTATGGCTAAAGCTCATTTTAGGGCTTGGATTAGGGCTAGTTTTTTTTTTATTAGGGTTGGGGCTAGTGTTATGATTATGGGTATTTTAAGAAATAGGTTTACAATTAGGGTTAGTTTTAGGATTAAGTTTAGGGCTATGCCTAGGATTAGGGCTAGGTTTAAGGTTAGGGTGATGTTTAGAGCTAGGTTTAGTGTTTGGATATGAGTCAGGGTCATGTTTAGGTTTAGGGTTAGGGTTAGGCTTAGGTTTAAAATTAGGGCTAGGGTTACGGCTGGTGTAGGGTTAGGGTTTTGTCTAGGGTAAGCGTTAGTGTTAGGGGTATGGCTCAGTTTTGTTTTAGGACTAGGGCTAGAGTTAGGGCTAATTTTAGGAATAGCATTAGAGTTAGAGGTAATTTCAGGGTTAGGCTGAGGCCTCAGTTTAGTGTTAGTTTTAGAGACAGGTTAGTGCTAGGGCTAAGAATTAGGGTTAGGGCTTGGGTTAGGTTTACGGTAAAGGATAGGGTTATTTTTAGAGATAGGTTTTGATGTAGAATTAGTGCTAGGGCAAGTGTTATGACTAGGGTTAGGGCTTGGGTTAGGGTTATGATAAGGTATAGTGTTAGACGTAGGGATAGGTCTTTTGTGAAAATTATAGTTAGTCTTAATTATAGGGTAAGGGTTAGGGTTAGGAATAGGGATATATTAGGACTATGATTAGGGCTAGGTTTAATATTAGGGTTAGGGCTAGAGTTAGGGTTATGGTTAGGGCTAGGGGCTAGGGGCTACTGCTAGGGTTAGGGTCAGTGTAAGGTTAGGGTTTAAGCTACGATTAGGGCTAGGTGGAGTTTAAAGTTTTAGTGTTAGCTCTAAGTTAGGGTTATGGTTATTGTTAAGGTTAGGGTTGGGGTTAGGGCTAGGGTTTTCATTAGGGTTATGGTTAGTTTTAGAGTAATGTATTGGATTAGATTACTTTAGGTTATGGTTAAATTTAGGTTTAGGTATAGGGTTAGTTTTGTTTTATGGTAAGGTTTAGGTTTAAGTTTATGGCAAGGGTTAGGTTTAGAGTTAAGTCAAGGGTTAGGTTTATAGGGTTAAGTTTAGGGTTATTATTACGTTTAGGGTTAGGGTTAGAGTAATGTTAGGTTTAGAGCTATGGTTAGTACTAGGGTTAAGTTTAGGATTGGGGCTAGTGTTATATTTATGTTTACGAATAGGGCTATGGTTATGTTTAGGCTAAGGGTTAGGCTTTGAGCTAGGTTTATGTCTAAGGTGAGGGATAAGGTTAGGGCTACACTTAGGATTATGGTTATGCTTAGGGTAGGATTAGGCTTCAGAAAAGGGCTAGGTTATGTTTTAGGTTTAGGCCCAAGTTTAAGGCTATGTGTAATGTAAGTTGTAGGGTTCTGATTAGAGATAGTTTTAGGGTTAGTGTTAAGGCTGTGTCTAGTGTTAGGTTTATGTTTTAGGTTAGTTCAGTTTTAGAGCTAGGTTTAGTAATAGTGTTAGGGTCAGTGTTCAGGTTAGAGTCAGATTTAGTAGAAAGCCAGAATTCGGACTAGGTTTAGGTCTAGGGATAGGGATAGTGTTCGCTTTAGGTTAAGGATTATGTTAGGGCTAGGGCTCAGGATTTTTTAGGTCTAGATCTAGAGTTATCGCTATATTTAGGATTAGGCTTAGATCTAGGACTAGGGTTAGGAATAAGTTTAGTGGTAGGGCTAGTTTTAGGGTCTGATTTAGGGTTAGGTTAAGATTTAGTCTGAGAGTTTGTGTTAGAGTAATGATTTGAGTTAGGTTTAGAGATAGAATGAGGGCTAGGGTTAGGACTAGTGATAGGGTTAGGGTTTGGATTAGGATATGGATTATGATTAGGACTAAGGTTAACATTATGGATAGGTTTTGGTTTAGGGTAAGTGATAGAGTTAGAGCTAGGGTTAAGGCAAGTGTTAGGGTTAGGGTTACGGCTAGGGCTAGGTTTAGGTTTTTGTTTCCCCTAGGGTTAGGACTCAGATAAGGACTAGTTTTTCTGTTAGGTTTAGGACTAGGGTTAGGGCTATGGCTAATATAAGAACTAAGGTTATGATTAGAGTTAGTATTTGGTCTAGATCTAGTGTTAGCACTATCTTTAGGGTTAGTGTGATATTTAGAATTAAGGTTAGTGTTAGAATATAAGTCAGGGTCAGGGTTAATTTTATGACTAGAACATGAATTAGAGCTAGAAGGTTATGGCTAGGTTTAGGGTTAGGGTTTGGTTTAGGTTAACATTTAGGGTTAGGACAATGGCTCAGTTTTGGTTAAGGGATAAGTCTAAGGTTATGGCTAGTTTAAAGATTAGTGATAGTGTTAGGTTTAGTGGTAGGTTGAGGATTAGGCTTAGGGTTAGGGTCAAATGTAGAGTTATGGTTAGATCTAGGGTAGGGTCTAGGGTTAGAGTTAGGGCTAAGGTTAGGGCTTGTGTTAGGTTTATTGTAACGGATAGGTTTAGAACTAGAAATAGGGCTACGGGAAGATTTAGAATGAGTCTTAGTCCAAGGTTAGTGGTAGAGTTAGGGTTAGGGCTAAGTTAGGGCTAGGATTAAAGCGAGGGTTAGTGTTAGGGTTAGACCTATGGTTAGGGCTAGAGATATGGTTCGTGTTAGGGTTAGGGTTAGTGATAGGGTTAGGGGAAAGGATTGGGTTATACCTAAGTTCAGGACTAGGGAGAGGCTTAAAATTAGAGATAAGGATACAGTTAGGGTTTGGGTTAGGATTAAGGCTGGGTAAAAGCCTAAGATGAGGACTAGTGTTTGTGTTAGGGTTAGGGCTAGGATTAGGGCTGGGCCTAATGTCAGGTCTGGGTTCATGGTTATGGTTAGTTTTAGGATTAGGTTATGGCTAGGTATAGTGTAAGTGTTAGGTTTAGGTTAAGGGTTAGGTTTAAAGCTAGGTGTATTATTAGGGCCAGGGTTCAAGGTAGGGTTTGTTTTAGTTAAGATTTATGTTTAAGGCTTAAATTAGCATTAGGGATAGAGTTAGGGTTCGGGTTAGTATAATTTATAGGGTTATGTTTAAGGTTCAGGTTAGGTTTGGAGTACTGAATAGGGTTATTGTTAGCAATAGTGTTTGCGTTAGGCCTAGGGTTAGCATTTGGTTAGGCTTACCTCTAGGTTAATGGGTAGGGATCGAGCTAATGTTAGGGTTAGGTTTAAGGTTAGAATCAGAACTAGGGTTAGTGTTAGGCCTACGGTTAGTGTCAGGGTTAAATTTGGGCTAAGTGTTAGCATTTGATCTAGGATTAGGGCTAGTGTGAGTGTTAGGGTTAGAGTCAGGGCTAAAGTTAGGGTTAGTGTTTGGGTTATGTTTAGATTAAGGTTAGAGTTTGAGCTAGAATTAAGGTTAGTGTGAGGGTTTGGGTTAGGTCTAGGCTTATTGTTAGGGTTACAATAAGGGCTAGTTTTAGGGCTAGGATAAGTGCTAAGTTTTATGAGGCTTATGTATAGCATTAGGGCTATGGGTAATGTAAGAGCTAGGGATATTGTTATGGCTAATTTTATGGTTAAGGTTATGAATAAGTCTAGTGTTCTAGTTCGGGTTTGGGTTAGGATAAGATTTAGAGCTAGGGTTTGGTTTAGGGTAATGTTCATTGTTCACGGTAGGGTTAGGTTTAGGGTGAGGACCAGATTTAGGACTAGTGTTAGGTCTAGGCTTAGAGTTAGTCTTTACGTTAGGTTAACAGTTGTTGTTAGGGCTAGTGCTAGGTTTTGTTTAGGGCTAAGGCTAGATTTATGACTCTATTTAGGATTAGATTTGGTCTAGTGATAGTGCTACTGTTAGGTTTATGTATAGGTTTATTGATAGTGGTAGGATTAGGCTTCGCTTTATGGTTAGTGTTAGGTTTAGACCTGGGGTGACTCTTAGGGTAAGAATAAGGGTCAGCATTAGAGTTAAGATTAGAGCTAGAATGAGGGCTAGTAATAGAGATAGGGTTTGAGGTGGGCTAAGAATTAGGGTTAGGACTAGGGTAGCATTAGGGTGAGGGTTTGGCATAGGGAAAGGAAAGGGTTAGAGGTAGAGTTAGTGTTAGGGTTAGGTTTAGGGTTAAACCTAGGTTTATGGCTTGAAATAGGGCTAGGATTTGTATTAGCATTAGGGCTACAACTAATGAAAGAACTAGGGTTTTGATTAGCACTTGTTCTAGAGTTTGTGTTAGGTCAATGTTTAGAGCTAGGGTTACTGTTAGGGTCTGTGTAAGGTTCAGGGTTAATTCTAGGGTTAGGGTTAGGACTCAAATTACGGCTATGTTAGGGCTTGGTGTACGGTTATGGTTTGGTTTAGGTTAAGGGTTAAGGTTACGGTAATTGTTCTATTTTGTTTTAGGGCTAGCATACTCTTAGGGCTAGTTTTCCAATAAGCATTAGGGTTAGCACTAGTGTTAGAGTGAGATTTAGGCTAAAGGTTAGGTTTAGATCCCCGTTTAGGGTAGAGATAGAGTTAGTCTTAGGGCTAGTGACAGTGTTAGGTTTAGGGTTAGGGCTAAATTAGGGCTAGATTAGAGCTATGGTTAGTGGTAGGTTTAGGCCTAGGTTTAGGGCTAGGGTTAGGGTTAACATTAGGGTTAGGGTAAGGTATGATGCTACAGCTACATTTAGGGCTAGGGCAAAGTATAAAATTAGGGTTAGGCCTTGGGTTAATGTTAGAGTTAGGATTAAGGCTAGGCTTAGGGATAGGATTACATCTAGGATTTGTGTTAGGGTTAGGGCTAGGATTAGGAATAGGGCTAAAGTCAGGTCTAGGGTTATGGTTAGGGATAGTTTTAGAGTAAGGGTTATGGCCAGATCTATTGTAATTGTTAGGTTTAAGGTTAGGTTCAGGTTTACAGCTAGAGGTATTATTAGGGTCAGAGTCAGATTTAGTGTATGTGTTTGGTTAAGGATTAGGCTTAGGACTCAAATTAGATTTAGGGTTAGTGTTAGGGTTAGGGTAATGGATATGGTTAGGGTTAGTGTTACTGTCAGAGTCAGCTTCAGTGTTACTGATCAGAGTTAGGGATAGACTGGAATTAGGGCTAGGGTTAAGGCTAGGTGTAGGGTTATGATTTGTGAAAGGGTTAGGTAAGAATTAGGGATATGTCATATATCAAGTCTAAGATTATGGTTTGGTTAGGATTAGGGTTAGGGCTTTGTCACAGTTTTGTTTTACAACTTGGGCTACTTTTAGGATTAGTGATAGTGTTAGTGCTAGTGGTATGGGAGTTTTAGGCTTAGAATTATTGTTATGGTAAGATCTAGGTTTAGGGATATGGCTATGTTTAGGGCTAAGGTTAGGGCTAGTGTTAGGGTTATTAATGGATGAATTTAAAACTAGAAATAGGGCTTTGGTGAGAGTTAAAGTTAGTCTTAGGGCTAGGGTTAGGGTTAGGTTTAGGGTTAGGGCTAAATTAGTGCTAGACTTAGGGCTAGGTTTAGGGTTAGGGTTAGGGTTAGGGTTAGGATTAAGGCTATGTTTAGTGCTAGGATGAGAGTTTGTGTTAGGGCTAGGGTTAGGATTAGAGATAGGGCTAATGTTAGGCCTAGTTTTATGGTTAGTGTTAGTTTTAGGGTTAGGTTATGGCTTGATCTAGTGTAAGGTTTAGGTTTAGGTAAGAGTCAGGTTTAAAGCTAGGTGTATTATTATTAGGGTCAGAGTCCAGTTAGGGTTTGGTTTAGGTTAAGTTTTATGGTTAAGGATTGAATTAGATTAGGGTTAGGGTTACAGATAGGGTAATATATAGGATTAGGTGTAGGGTTCAGGTCAGATTTAGAGTAATGGATAGGGTTAGTGTGAGCGATAGGGTTAGAGTTATGCCTAGGGTTAGCATATGTGTTAGGCTCATCTTTAGGGTATTGGATAGTGTTAGAGCTAAGGTTAGGGCTAGGGATAAGGTTATGATTAGGGGTCGGGTTAGGGTGAGGCCTACGTTAGTGTCAGGGATATTTTTAGTTTAAGTATTAGCATTTGAGCTAGGGTTAGGTATTGGACGAGGGTTAGGCTTAGATTTAGGTCTAAAGTTAGGTTTAGGGTTATGTTTAAGGTAAGGGTTAGAATTTGAGCTAGGTTTAGGACTCAGGTTAGGGTAGGATTATGCTTAGGTCTAGGGTTATGGTTAGGGTTATGATTAGGGCTTGGTTTAGAGCTAGGATAATGGCTAGGTTTTGTGTGAGGTTCAGGGCTAACATTAAGGCTATGGGAAATATAAGAGTTAGGGATATGTTTATGGCTAGTTGTAGGGTCAGGGTTATGGATATGTCTAGTGTTAGGGTTTGATTTTGGGTTAGATTAAGGTTTAGAGCTAGAGTTTGTTTAGGGTTTAGGGCCATTGTTCAGGATAGGGTTAGATTTAGTGTGAGTGCCAGAACTACAACTAGTGTTGGGTCTAGGGATAGGTTAGTCTTTAATTTAGGTTAATAATTATTTTTGGGGCTAGTGCTAGGTTTTTGTTTAGGACTAGGTCTAGTTTTATGACTATATTTAGGATTAGGTTTCATCTACTGCTAATGTTACTGTTAGTTTTAAGTATAGCTTAACAGGTATGGGAAGTGTTAGAGTTTGATTTAGTGTTAGGGTCATGTTTAGACTTATTGTTACTGTTAGGGTCAGAATAAGGGTAAGGGTTAGTGTAAGGTTTAGAGCTAGATTGAGGGATAGAATTGGACTATTAATACAGTTAGGGTTTGAGGTAAGCTAAGGTTTCAGTTTAGGACTAGGATAGCATTAGATTGAGGGTTTGGCTTAGGGGAAGAGATAGGGTTTAAGGTAGGTTTAGGATTAGGTATTTGTTTAAGGCTAGAGTAAAGGTTAAGGTTAGGTTTAGTCTTAGGGTTAAACCTAGGGTTAGAGCTTGGATTAGCACTAGGATTTGTGTTAGCTTTAGGGTATGGCTAATAGAAAAACTTGGTTTCTGACTAGGGCTAGTTCTAATGTTAGCATTAGAGCAATGTATAGAGCTAGGGTTAGTGTTAGAATCCGAGTCAGGGTCAGGGTTACTTCTAGGTTTAGGTTTAGGACTAAAATTATGGCAAAGTTTAGGGCTAATTTTAGGGTTGGTGTTTGGTTTAGGTTAAGGGTTAGGGTTAGGTTTATGGCTCAATTTTGTTTTAGGGCTAGGTTAGGTTTAGTGCTAGTTTTCCAATTAGCATTGCTGTTCAGCCTAGGGTTAGGGTGAGATTTAGGATTAAGGTTTGGGTTTGATCCAGGTTTAGGGGTGAGGCAAGTGTTAGGGCTGTGGGTAGGCTAGGGATAGGGCTAGGTTTTGAATTATGGTAATCGATAGGTTTAGAACTAGGGATAGAACTATGGTGAGAGTTAGAGTTAGTCTTAGGGATAGGGATAGGGTTAGGTTTAGTGTTAGGCCTAAATTAGGGCTAGGGTTAGTGCTAGGGTTAGTGTTATGTTTAGCCCTAGGTGTAGGGCTAGGGTTAGTGTTAGGGTTAGTGTTTTAGTAAGGAATGATGTTACAGCTATGTTTAGTGCTAAGACAAGGGATAAAATTAGGGATAGGGCTGTGGTAAAGATCAGGGAAAGGATTAAGACTGTCCTTAGAACTAGGATTAGGGCTAGGGATAGGGCTAATATCAGGTCTAGCATTAAGGTTAGGTAGGGTTAGGGATAGTGCTACGGCTCAATTTTGTTTTAGAATTAGGCCTAGGGTTAGGGCTAGTTTTATGATTAGCAATCGTGTTAGGGCTTATGTAAGGGTAAAGTTTAGGCTTAGATTTAGTGTTATGGTTAGATCTAGGTTTAGGGCTATGGCTAGGGTTAGTGCTAAGTTTAGGGCTACTGTTAGGGTTGTGGTAACAAATAAAGTTAGAATTAGAAATAGGGCTATGTTCAGAGTTTGAGTTATTCTTTGGGCTAAGGTTAGGGATAGGGCTAAATTCGGGCTAGGATTAGTGCTAGAGTTAGAGTTAGGGTTAGGCCTAGTGTTAGGGTTAGTGTTAGTGTTAGGGTTAGGATTAGGTTTAGGGGAAGTGATTGGGCTATAGCTAGCTTTAGGGCTATGGCAAGGGTGAGAATTAGGGTTAGAACTAAGGTTAGGGTTTAGGTAAGGATTAAGACTAGGTTTAGGGCTAGGCTGAGGTTTGTGTTAGGGCTAGGATTATGGATAGTGCTAATGTCAAGTCTAGGTTTATGGTTAGTTTTAGTTTTAGTGTTAGGTTATGGCTATGTCTATTGTAAGGCTTAGGTGTAGGTTAAGGGTCAATGTTAGAGCCAGGTGTACTATTAGGGTCAGGGTCAGGGTAGGATTTGGTTTAGATTAAGATTTAGGATTTAGGGTTTATGCTTGAATTAGCGGTGGGTTTGGGTTAGGGTTTGGGTAATAGATAGGATTAAGTTTATGGTTCCTTTTAGGTTTAGAGTAATGGATAGGGTTAGTGTTAATGATAGGGTTATTGTTAGGCCTAAGGTTAACATTTTGGTTAGGCATTTCTTTAGGGTAATGGATAGGGTTAGAGCTAAGGTTAGAACTATGGTTAAGTTTAGGATTAGGGTTAGGGTTAGGGTTAGGCCTAGGTTTAATTTTAGGTTTAGGGTTAGGGTAAGTGTAGGCATTTGAGGTAGAGATAGGGCTAGGGAGAAGTTTAGATTTTGAGTCAAGGCTAGTGTTAGGTTTTGAGTTAGGGTTATCTTAGGCTAAGGATTAGAGTTTGAACTAGGGTTATGGCTAGGGCGAGGGTTAGCATTAGGGTTAGGTCTAAAGTTATGGTTAGGGTTATGATTAGGTTTAGGTCTAAGTTTAGGATAAGGGCTAGATTTTGTGCGATGTTTAGGGCTAACTTTAGGGTTTGTTTAATGCAAGAATGAGGGATATGGTTATAGCTAATTTTAGGGTAAGGGTAATGGATAAGTCTAGTGTTAGGGTTAGGTTTTGTTTTAGAATAAGGTTTAAACCTAGGGTTTCTATTAGATAAAGGGTCATTGGGGGTTAGGGTTAGTTTTAGGTTTAGAGCCACAATTAGGATTAGCATTTGGTCTAGTGAAAAGTTTAGTCTTTATGTTAAGTTAATGGTTATTTTTAGGGCTAGTGCTAGGATTTTGTTTAGGGCGAGGGCTAGATTTATGACTCTTTCTAAATTTAGGATTGTCTAGTGCTACTGTTACTGTTAGGATTAGGTATAGGTTTACTGGTAGAGGTAGTGTTATAGTTCAGTTTAAAGTTAGGGTGAGGTTTAGTTCTAGGTTTAGTGTTAGGGTCAGAATAAGGGTCAAGGTTAGGGTTAGGGTTAGAGCTAGAATGAGGGCTACGTTTAGGACTAGTAATAGAGTTAGTGTTTAGGGAAGGCTAAGAATTATAGTTAGAACTAGGGTAGCATTGGGATGAGGATTTGGCTTAGGGTAAGGGATAGGGTTAGAGGAAGGCCTATTAGGGTTAGGTTAGGATAAGTGTTAGGGTTAGTGTTAGAGTTAGGGTTAGGTTTAGCATTAGTTTTTGGTTTTGGGTTATATTTAGGTTAATGGTTTGTGTTAGGGTCAGTGTTAGGTGTAGGATTAAGATTAGGTGAGTGTTAGGTTTAGGGTTAGAGTCAGGGTTAGGGTTAATGTTAGTGTTAGTGTTAGGGTTAGGACAGGTTTAGGTTTAGGGTTTGGTTAGGGTTAGGGTTAGGGTTACGTTAAGTTTATGGATAGGATTAAGGTTGATGGTTAGTGTTCGTGTTAGTGTTAGGGTTAGTATTCAGTTTAGGGTTAGAGGTAGGTTAAGGTTTAGGGTTAGGGTTAGGGTTAGGGTTAGGTTTATTGTTAGGGTTAAGGTTAGGGTGAGGTTTAGTGTTAGGGTTACAGTTAGGTTTAGGGTTACAGTAAATATTAGGGTTTGTGTTAGGGTTAGGGTTTGGTTTATGGTTAGGTTTACAGTTAAGATTAGTGTTATATTTAGTGTTAGGTTTAGGCTTAGGGTTAGAGAGAGGGTTAGTGTTAGGTTTAAGGTTAGTGTTTGTGATAGGGTTATGGTTAGGTTTAGAATTAGGGTTAGGGTTAGGTTTAGGTTTAGTGTTAGGGTTAGTGTTAGGTTTACGGTTAGGGTTTCTGTTAGAGTTAGGTTTTGTGTTAGGGTTATATTTAGCTTTAGGATAAGGGTTAGGGTTAGTGTTATGGTAAGTGTTATAGTTAGGTGTAATTTTAGTGTTACTGTTTGAGTAAATGTAAGGTTGAGGGTTAGTGTTATGTTTAGGCTTAGAGTTAGTGTTAGTGTTAGTTATACAGTTAAGGCTGGGGTTAGTATTTGTGTTAGGTTTAGACTTAAAGTTAGTGTTAGGGTTAGTGTTAGGGTTGGGGTTAGGCAAGGATTTCGGTTTTGGTTAGGGTTAGAGTTTGTGTTAGGGTTAGAGTTAAAGTTATGGTTTATAAAAGGGTTATTGTTAGGATGTGGGTTAATGTTAGGGTTACAATTAGCTTTAGGGATAGGGTTCGTGTTAACGTTAGGTTGGGGTTAATTTTAGGGCAAGGTGTAGTTTTGCGGTTTAGTTTAGGGTTAGTGTTACAGTTAGGTTTGGCTTTGGTTTAGGATTCGTGTTTGTTTTAGGGTTACAGTTAGGTTTATGGTTAGTGTTAGGGTTAGGGTTAAGGTTAGGGTTAGATTTAGTGTTAAAGTTAGGGCTAGGTTTATGGTGAGGTTTAGTGTTAGTGTTAGGGTTAGGTTTAGGTTTTGTGTTAGGGTAACGGTTAGGGTTAGGGTTAGTGTTCAGGTTAGTGTTTGCATTAGGATTTTTGTTAAGGTTAGCTTTAGGTTTAGGGTTAGGGTTAGTGTTACTCTTAGGATTAGGTTAAGGGTTAGGATTGCATATTGGGTTAGTATTAGTGTTTGGGTTAATGTTAGGGTAAGGGTTAGTGTTTGGGTTATGGTAATATTTTGGTTTAGGTTTGTGTTAGGTTTAGGGTTAGGTTTAGCATCAGGTTTAGGGTTAGGATTAGGTGAGTGTTAGGGTTAGGGTAATGGTTAAGGTTAGTGTTTGTGTTAGGTTTATGATTAGGGTTAGGATTAGGGAAAAAGTTAGGTTTAGTTTCAGTTAGGTTTGGTGTTAGGATTAGTGTTAGGGTAAAGGTTACGGGTAGGATTAGGGTTAGGTTTTGTTTTAGGGTAATGATTAGTGTTAGGGTTAAGTTTAGGGTTAGGATTATTGTTAGGTTATGATTAGAGTTAGATTTAGAGTTAGGCTTAGGGTTATGGTTAGTGTTCGGATTAGTGTTAGGCTTAGGGTTAGGGTTAGGGTTAAGATTAGTTATAGGGTTAGGGTTTGGGTTAGGGTTAGTGTTAGGGTTAGGTTCAGGATTAGTGTTAGGGTTAGGGTAAGCTAAGGTTTAGGGTTAGGGTTCTGGTTTGGTCAGAGTTTTGTTAGAGCTGGCATTAGGGTTAGGGTTTGTGTTATTGTTAGGGTTAGGGTGTGGGTTAGTGTTAGGATTAGGGTTATGGTTAAGTTTAGGCTTCGTGTTAGAGTTTTGGTTAGGGTTATATTTAAAGTTAGTTGTAGGTTATGGTTAGGAATAGCGATAGTGTTACAGTTAGAATTAGGATTCGTTTTCAGATTCATCTTTGGGTTAGTGTTAGAGTTAGGTTGAGGCTTAGTGTTACAGTTAGGGTTAGAATAAGTGTTAGGGTTAAGGTTATATTTATGGTGAGTTTTAGAGTTAGTGTTAGTGTTATAATTACGGTTCATGAGAGTGTTATGGTTAGGTAATTGTATGGGTTAGGGTTAGTGTTAGGGTTAGGATTAGGAGTTGTGTTAGGGTTACATTTAGGATTAAGTTTAGGGTTATGGTTAGAGTTAGAATTAGCGTTAGTGTTAGGTAAGGTATAGGGGAGGGTTAAGATTAGTGTTAGGGTTCGGGTAAGGTTTAGGATTGGGGTTAAAGTTAGGGATAGGTTTAGGTTTAGAGTTAGGTTAGGGTTAGGGTTATGTTTAGGGATCTTGTTAGGTTTAAGGTTAGGGTAAGTGTTAGCTTTAAGTTTATGTTTAGGGTTACAGTTAGGGATAGTGTTAGTATTAGGGATAGGTTTAGGTTTAGTATTAGGTTGAGGGCTGGGTTTAGGGTTAGGGTTAGGTTTATGGTTAATTTTAGGGTTAAGATTGGGGTTATGGTTAGGTTTAGGTTTAGTGTAAAGTTTAGTGTTAGTGTTAGTGTTAGGGTTAGGGTTTGTGTTAGTGTTAGGAATAGGGTTAGTGTTAGATTTGGGTTTGGTTTAGGGTTAGATTTAGTATTAGTGTTAGGGTTAGGTTTAGGGAGAGTGTTAGGGTTAATAATAGTTGTATGGTTAGGACTACGGTTAGGGTTAATGTTAGTGTTACAGTTAGTGTTAGTGTTAGTTTTAGGGTTTATTTTAGGTTTAGGTTTAGGGTTAAGTTTAGGGTTAGTTATAGGGTTATGGTTAGTGTTAGGGTTTGGTTTTGGATTAGGGTTAGTTGTAGAATTTGGGTTAGGGGTAGGTTTAGTGATAGGATTGTGTTTGAGTGAGGAATATGGTTTGTGTTAGCGAAAGATTTAGGGTTAGAGTTTGTGTTAGGATTAAGGATAGGGTAAGGGTTAGGGTTGGGGTTAGGATTAGGGGTAGATTGAGGCTTATGTTATGTTTAGGGATAGGTTTAGGGTTAGTTTTAGGGTTACTTGTAGGTTAGGTTTAGTGTTAGGATTAGGGTTAGTATTAGTGTTGGGTTAGTGTTTATGTTATGGTAAGGGTTAAGTTTAGGGTTAGGAGTAGGATTAGTTTTAGGGTTAAGTTCAGTGTTAGTGTAAGGGTTAGGGTTAACGTTAGGGATAGTGTTAGGATTAGGGATAGGTTTAGGGTTACTTTTAGGTTCAGGGTTAGAATTAGTGTTAGGTTAGTGTTATGTTTAGGGTTAGGGTTAAGGGTTAGTTTAGTGTTAGGATTAGGGTTAGGTTTAAGGTTAGTTTTTGGGTTAGGGTTAGGTTTTGGACTAGGGTTAGTGTTAAGGTTAATGTTAGGGTAAGAATTATGATTTGTGTTAGGGTAATTGTTAGCTTTTTGGTTTTGTGTTAGGTTTAGAGTTAAATTAATGCTTTGGTTATGATTAGAAGGAGGGTTAGAGTGAGGCATATGGTTAGTTAAGGTTATGTTTAGGATTCGGGTTAGAGTGATACTTAGGTGTAGGTTTAGGGTTAGTTTTAGGGTTACTTGTAGTTTAGGTTAGTGTTAGGATTAGAGTTAGGATTAGTGTTAGGGTTAGGTTTATGTTTATGGTTTGTTTTAGGGTAAGGTTTAGGGTGAGGGTTAGGGGTAGAGTTAGGTTTACAGTTAGGTTCTGTGTTAGTGTTAGTGTTAGGGTTAGCATTAGGAACAGTGCTAGTGTTAGGAATATGTTTAGGGTTAGAATTAGGGTTAGGTATAGTCATACGGTTAGGGTTAGGCTTATGGATAGGGTTAGTGTTAGGGTTAGGGTTACATTTATGGTTAAGGTTAGTTTTTTGTTTAGGGTTAAGGTGAGGGTTCAAGTTAGGGTTAGGGTTAATTTTAGAATTAGGTTTAGGGTTTTGGTTAGGGTTAGTGTTAAGCTTAGTGTTCGGGAAAGAATTATGGTTTGTGGTAGAGTAAGAATTTAGGTTTAGATTTACGATTGGTGTTAGGTATAGGGTTAAGGATACTTTACGGTTAGTATTTGGTTTAGGGTTTGTGTTAGGGTAAGGGTAGTGTTACAATGAAGTTTAGGATTTGAGTTAGGTTAAGGGTTGGTGTTAGGGTTAAGGTTAGTGTTAGGGTGAGGCTTAGGGTTAGTGTCAGGGTTAGGTTTAGCTTTAGGTTTATATTTACGGTGGGGTTAGGTGTAGGGTTAGGGTTACTTTATGGTTAGTAGTTGGTTTAGGGTTTGTGTTGGGGTAAGGGTGGTATTACAATGAAGTTTAGTGTTAGTGTTAGGTTTATGTTTAGGGTTTCGGTTAGGGTTAGCGTTAGGTTTATGTTTAGGGTTTCGGTTAGGGTTAGTGTTAGGTTAGTGTTAAATTTAGGGTTTCTGTTATGATTAGGAAGAGGGTTAGAGTGAGGCATAGGGTTAGACATAGGGTTAGTTTTAGGGTTACGCGTAGATTAGGTATAGTGTTAGCATTAGGGTTAGGGTTAGTGTTAGTGTTAGGTTTTTAAGTAAGGTTTAGGGATAGGGTTAGTGTTAAGTTTAGTGTTAGGTTTAGGTTTGCAGTTAGTGATAGGGTTAGTGTTGGGGTTAGGGTTAGTGTTAGGATTAGGGTTAGTGTTAGTGTTAGTGTTAGGGTTAGGGTTAGTTTTAGTGTAAGTATTAGTGTTAGTGTTATTGTTACGATTAGTGTTATTTAAAAGTTAGGGTTAGTGTTAGGTTATGTTTAGGGTTATGTTTTCTTAGGGATTGTGTTATGGTTATGGTTAGGGTTACAATTATGGTAACGTCAGTTTTAGGGTTACAGTTATGGTTAGGATTACTGTAAGGGTTAGTATTAGGATAGGGTTAAGGTTAGGGTTAAGTTTAGTGTTATGATTATTGTTAATTTTAGGGTTAGTGTTAGTGTTAGGGTTAGAGTTAGTGTTAGTGGTAGAGTTAGGATTAGGTTTAGGGTTTGGGTTAGTGTTAGGGTTAGGGTTAAAATTTGTTTTAGGGTTACATTTAGGATTATGTTTAGTGTTATGGTTAAAGTTAGGATTAGTGTTAGATTTAGAGTTAGTGTTAGGTTAGTTTTAGGCAGGGTTAAGGTTAGTGTTAGGGGTTGGGTATGAGTTAGGATTAGGTTTAAAGCTAGGGTTAGGTTTAGGGTTAGGGTTAGGTTAGGGTTAGGGTTATGTTTAGGGATCTTGTTAGGGTTAAGTTTAGGGTGAGTATTAGCTTTAGATTTATGTTTAGGGTTTCAGTTAGGGTTAGTGTTAGGGTTAGGGTTACGTTTAAGATTAGGATTAGGTTTAGGATCAGGGTTAGGGTTTGGTTTAAATTAGAGTTAGGGTTAGTGTTATGGTTTGTGTTAGAGTAAAGGTTACAGTTTGTGTTAGTTTTCTGTTTAGGTTTCGAGTTAGGGTTAGGGTTAGGTATAGGGCTACGGTTAGAGTTAGTGTTAGGGTTAGGTTTAGGGGCCGTGTTAGTGTTAAGTTTAGGGTTATCATTAGGTTTAGTGTTACCATTCGAGTTAGGGTTAGGGTTAGGGTTAGTGTTTGGGTTGAGATTAGAGTTAGGTTAAGGGTTGGTGTTAGGGTTAAGGTTAGTGTCAGGTTTTGAATTAGGTTAGGGTGAGGCTTAGGGTTAGTGTCAGGGTTAGGTTTAGCTTTAGGTTTAGATTTATGGTTGGGGTTAGGTATAGGGTTAAGGTTACTTTATGGTTAGTATTTGGTTTAGGGTTTGTGTTAGGGTAAGGGTAGTGTTAAAATGAAGTTTAGTGTTAGCATTAGGTTTCAGGTTAGTTTTAGGGTTACAGTTTGTGTTTCCATTAGGGTAAGGGTTATTGTTAAGTTTAGGTTGGGAGGAAGAGTTAGGGTTAGATTTAGTTTTAGTGTTAGGTTAGTGTTAGGGTTAGGGTTAGGGTTAGTGTAAGTGTGAGGTTCAGGGTTAGGGTTAGGGTTAGGTCAGGGTTAGGGAGAGTATTAGTGACAGGATTTCACTTAGGGTAAGGGTTAGGTTTAGGGTTAAGTTTAGGGTTAGGTTTAGGGTTAGGATTAGGGTTAGGGTTAGAGTTAGGGTTAGGGTTAAGTTTAGTGTTAGTGTTAGGGTTAGGGTTAGGGTTAGGTTTAGGTTTAGTGTTATTTTTAGTATTATGGTTTGTGTCAGGATTGTGGTCAGTGTTAGGGTTCAGAAAACTATTAGGATTAACTTTAGTTTTAGGGTTAGGGTTAGTGTTATGTTTTGGGTTATGGTTAGGGTTTGTGTTAGATTTTGGGTTTGGTTTAGGGTTAGTGTTAGGTTTGGGTTCGAGTTAGTGCTAGTGTTAGCGTTAGAATTATGGTTGGATTTAGTGTTAGTGTTAGGTTTAGTCTTAGTGTTTGAGTTAGGATTAGGGTTAAAGTTTGTGTTAGGGTAAGTGTTAGGGTTAGTATTATGGTTATGGTTAGGGTTAGGGTTAGTGTTATGTTTAAATTTAGGGTTAAGGTTAGGGACAGGGATAGGGTTAGTGTTAGTGTTAGCGTTAAGTTTAGGTTTAGGGTTACTGGTGTTTTTAGCATTTAGGTTAGGTTCAGTGTTACTTTTATGGTTATTGTTAGGATTAGGGTTAGTGTCAGGGTTATGGTTATGGTTAGGTTTGCATTTAGTGTTAGTATTAGGGCTTGAGTTAGCATTCAGTTTAAGGTTTCAGCTAGGGTAGGGATATTTTTAGGGTTAAGGTTCAGCTTAGGTTTAGAGTAATGTATAGGTTAGGTTTCATGGTAGTGCTAGGTTCAGGATAAGAATTAGCATTAGGATTTTTGTTAGGGGTAGGGTAATGGATAGGGTTAGAGCTAGTGTTAGGGCTAGGTTAAAGGGTAGAGTCAGGGCTAGTAGTAGAGTTAGGTTTAGGTTTAGTACAAGGATTAAACTTGTGGTTAGGTTTAGGGTAAGATTTAGGGCAAGGTGTAGGGTTTCAGTTAGGGTTAAATATAGGGTTGGGTCTTGGATTATGGCTATGTTTTGGGTTACATTAGGGCTCTTCTTAGGGATATGGTAATGTAAGAAATAAGGTTAAAATTAGGGCTAGTTTTAGGGTTACATTTAGGATTTTGTCTCATTTTAAGATTAGTTTTAGCTTTAGGGTGATGTTTTTAACTAGGGTTACTGTTAGGGTCTGAGTCAGGGTCATGGTTCATTTGATGGTTATTGATAGGACTTAAATTAGGTGTAGGCTTAGGGGTAGATGTAGGGTTAGGGGTTTGTTTAGGTTAAAGGTTAGGGTTAGTCCTATAGTTCGGTTTTGTTTTAGGACTAAAGCTAAAGGGTAGTTTTATGATTAGCAATAGTGTTATTGCTACTGATCAGGTGAGTTTAGGCTTGGGAGTAGGTTTTGTGTTATGGTTAATTCTAGGGTTAGGGTTATGGATAAGGTTAGAGCTAAGATTAGGTTTAGTGTTTGGGTTATGGTAAAGGATAGGGTTAGAACTAGGAATAGGGCTATGGTAAGAGTTTGAGTTAGTCTTAGGGCTCGAATTTGGGTTAGGGTGTTGGCTAAATTAGGGCTAGAAATAGATCTAGGCTTAGTATTAGGCTTAGGCCTAGGTTTAGGGCTATTTTTATGCTTAGTTTTAGGGTTAGGTTTAGGGGAAAGGCTGCCTGTTTAATTTCCACCTCCATTCCCATTTACCCATAGGTGACAAAAAAGAGTGAAACCTTAAAAAGCAACATGTTCATGATAATGAACCATTGAATTGAGAAGAACATAACTTGGAAGCATACATAGGCTAGATAAAAGATGACCCCTTCCCAGTATAAAAAAATTGAACAAAAATAACTCTCACCCTGCCATCTCTTCTAACCCTAGCACTAGCCATAACCCTAAACCTAACCTTAACCCTAACCTGATTAGAGAACCATTGACCCTAGAATTCCTGCCCTTGGGGAGTATTGAGGGGCAAGCTAAGTGGTGAATCCTACACAACATCAAACAAATCTGACCAAGTAAATATGTGAGGTATTTCAGTACATGCATATTTTCCTGATTTCTTCTAAAGGGCTCTCAGATTAAGTTGTTTCTGCATGCTTAAGCATAGACCTAATACTACAGGAACATACTAGAGTCCCTACAGAGAACTGATGGAGTGTGTGAAGTTTCAAGCAGCTAGCACGAACCCTGTTTGATTTTCAACTCCATTAACTTTCTTATATAGGTCAAAATCAACTGAAATCTTATAATACAAAATGTTGCTGACAGTGAACCAGTGAACGGAGAAGGCCTAAACCTGGGGAAAAGAGTAAGCTAAAAGATAAATCCTTCCAAGTATCAAAGAATTTTGAATAAAACTAATTCTAACCCTAACACTAGCTCTAACCCTAGCTCTTCCATCTAACCCTAACTTTTTTATGAAACCATTGACCGTAGAATTTCCAAATGTGGGCAGCCTAGTGAGGCAAGCTAAGGTATCAATGCTGCACAGTATCAAAGAAATCTGTCCAAAAATTGATTAAGTATATCAGTACATGAGTATTTCTCTGATATCTTCTAAAGTACTCTTAGATAAAGTTGTTTTTGCATACTTCAGCTTAGGCATATTGTGACAAGAACAAACCAGAAATTGATCACAGAGAATTGATGGAGTGTGAAGTTTCAAGCAGCTAGCAACAATGCTGTTTGATTTACAGCTACATTTCCATTTACCTTTATAGGACAAAATAAACTGAAACTTTAAAATACAAACTGTTCCTTACAGTGAACCATTGAACCTAGGAGGCCCAAACATGTTGAGTATAGTAAGGGTAGGAGTAAAATGAATCCTGCCCAATATCAAAGAAATTTCAACAAAACTAACTCTAGTCCTAATACTAGTTCTAACACTAGCCCAATCACTATCTTGAATACAATCCCTAACCATTTTTAAAAACTGTTGATCCTAGAAGTCCCAAACGTGGGGAGCCTAGAGGGCTAAGATATCAGATGAATCCTATGCAGTATCAAAGAAATATGACCAAATAATTGAGGTGGTATTTCAGTTCATGCATATTTCTCTGATTTCTGCTAAAGGGCTCTTGGATAAAGTTATTTTTGCCATCTTCATGTTAGGGATACTTTCACAAGGAACAAACCTGAGAGTTCCTACAGAGAAGTGATTCAGTGTTTGAAGTGTTTTAATCCTACTCAGTATCAAACAAATCTGACAAAATAATTATGGGAGGAATTTCAGTTCATGCATATTCCCTGGTTTCTCCTAAAGGGCTCTCAGATAAATTTGTTTTTGAATGCTTCAGATTAGACCTACACTCACAACAAACTTTCCAGAGTGTCCCCCCAAAGATTTGAGGGTTTGTGTGCAGTTTCAAGCAGCTAGCATAAACCCTGTTTAATTTCCAGGTCCATTTACATTTACTCGTATAGGTCAAAATGAAGTAAAATGAAAATATTAACTATTCCGGACACCAAAACGTTGAACCAAAAGGCCTAAACCTGGGAAACAGAGTAAGGTTATTTAAAGATGAATCCTGGATTGTATCAAAGAAATTTGAATAAAGTAACTCTAATCCTAACATTACCTCTAGAGTTAGCCCTGATACTAACCCAAAACAATAACATAGCCCTATCCCTAACCCTAAATTTAACCCTAAATTTAACTGTAACCATTGCCAAAACCATAGGTCTAACTCTATCCATTACCATAACTCTAACCCTAACCATAATGCCAAACATAGCCCTAACCCTAACATTTACCCTAGGCCTACTCTTACCCTATGCTTCACCCTAGCCCTAAATCTAGCTCCAACTATAACACTTACCCTAAACCTAACCCTAACACTAGGCCTAATCATAATTCTAACCCTAACCCTAACACTAGCCCTAATCCTAACCATAAACATAGCCTTAACCCTAGCTGTAATCCTATCTTTTACCCTAAACTTAGGCCTAACCAAATGCTAACAATAAGACTAAACCTAACTGTATAGCTGTACCTAAGGCTATTCAAACCCTAAACCTAACCTGAACCCTAAACCTAACCATAACCATTACTCTAAACCTAATTCTAATATGAGCCTTTACCCTAAACCTTAATCAAAACCAGTCCCTAATCCTGACCCAGACCGTTATACTACACCTAGCTCTAAACCTGACTTTTACCCTAACATAACCCTTATAAAAGACCTATTCATAACCAAACCCTACAACTACCCTTTACTGTAATTCTAGACCTAACATTAGCCCTAGCCTTAATCCTAGCCCTAACCCTAACCCAAACCCTCATCCAAGCTCTAAACCTAGCCTTATTACTAACCTTCTCCCTATCTCTAACCAAAGACCTAATCCTAACTATAACCCTAGCCCTAACTTTAACTCTAACTGTATCCTTTATCCTAAACATAACCCTTATCCTAATGCTAACCCTAAGACTAGACCTAACCCTATCATTTCCCCCAAAACAAAACCTGAACCCTAAACCTAACCCTTTCTTTACCCTAACCATAACCCTAAATCTAATTCGAGTCACAACCCTAAACTCAAACCTAAACCAAGCCCTAAAGCTGACCCTGGGCCTAATAATTCCCCTACGTCTAAACCTGACTCTTCCCCTATACCTAATCCTTACAATAGGTCTATCTGTAAACTTTTCCCTAAAATTATCTCTAACTGTAAGCCTAGACCTGACATTAGCCCTAGCCCTAATTCTAGCCATAACCCTAACACAAATGCTAGCCCTATGCTAGGGCTAAACATATCCTTAATTACAATCCTATCCCAAACTCTAGGCCTAATCCTGACATTAATCCTAGCCTTATCTTAGATATAATTTAGCCCTATCCCTAACACTATTCCTAAGACTAAGTCTCACATTAGACCTTTCACTCGTTCTAGCACTATCCCTTACTGTAACCCTAACCCTTGCATTAACCCTTGCCCTATCCTTTGCCCTAGCACTAACCTTAAATAAAACCTAACTCTAAATTGAGTTCTAACCAAAGAATAAGCCAAAACCTAACTTAGCCCAAACCATAACACTAATCCTAAAACTAGCCCTAACCCTATCCCTAGCCCTAACCCTATCCCTAGCCCTAAAACAAAACCTAGCTATAGCTATAACACTAAACCTTAACCTAATCTAAACCCTAACCTTAAAACTAGCCTTAACCCTAGCCCTAATATGAGTTGTAAGCAAAATCCTTAAACTAACCCTGAACTTGACACTGACTTTAACACTACTAGCTCTAAACATCATCCTAACCCTATAGCTAAGCCTTACACAAACTCTAGCCCTAAAATCATAAAACTAGCTCTAAACATCAACCTAACACTTACATTAGCCCTAACCGTAACTCTATCCCTAATTTAACCCAAAACCTATCCCTAATTTTAGCTTTAACCCTAGCCCTATTGTACCCATAAAGCTAGCCCTAAAAAATCTATAACTCTATCCATTACCATAACCAAAACAATAACTGTAATGCTAACCCTTGTCCTGAACCCTAAACTAAATCCAATTTATTACTCTGAACCTAACATGAACCTAAACCTAACCCTATCATTACCCTAACCCTAACACTAACACTAATTCAAGCACTAACTTTAAACCTTAACCTATCCAAATCCCTAATCCTGACCTTGACCCTAATGGAACCCCTAGCTCTAAACTTGAATATAACCCTACACCTAACCCTTACGCTAGACGTAGCCATAATCCTAACCCTAAAACTATCTTTAACCATAATTCTGGACCTGAAATTAACCCTAGCCCTCATCCTAGCCCTAAACTTAGCTTTAATCATAAAACTAATCCTACCCCTTCTCCTAACCGAAATTGTAACCTGCACCCTACCTCTATACATAGCTATAATGTCACCTCTTACACTAAACATAAAAATAACCCTAATGCTAACTCTAGCCTTAAGCCAAACAATAAACCTAGCCCTAATCGTAGCACTAATTTAGCCTTATCTCTAACCCTAACACTAGCCCTAAGATTCACTCTAACTCTCACACTATAGCTATCCCTAGTTCAAACCCTATCACTTACCATAACCATATCCCTAGCCCAAACCCTTGCCCTATCCTTACTCCCAGCCCTAACCGTAGATCTAACCCTAACTCCAAATCTAACCCAAAACCTTAGCCTAAGCTTAACATTTACACTATCCCTAAACCTAAGCCTAGGACTAAACCAAAACCAAGCAATAGCCCTAACCCTAAACATTAACTTAAACCAAACCCTAACACCAAACCAGACATATCCCTAGCCCTAATTTGAGTTCTAACACTAACTTTAAAACTAACACTGCCCCTGACACATATCCTAACACTCAACCTGGCTCTAAACACCACTCTCACCTTAAACCGGATGCTAAGAATAACACCAACAATAATTTGAGTCCTATCCCTAACCCTAAAACGAACCCTCAAATGAATCTTATCCTAACACAAGCCCTAGCTTTAAATATCACCTTACACTTAACTCTAACCCTAACACTAAACCTAACCATAACACTAAAAGTAACCTAAATTTAACCGTGGTTCTAACATGAGTCATGGTCCTAATCCTAACCCTAACCCTAATACAAACACTACCCCTAATCCAAGCCCTAAACCTAGATTTAACCCTAACTCTAATCCTAACTATAGCCCTAACCATAGCTCTAAACCAATCCCTTACCCTAAACAAGCCCCTAAAACTAAGGGTAACACTACACCTATTCCAAATCTTTAGGATAAGTAAAACCCTAACTCTATTAATAGCCCTAACCCTAGCTCTCATTCTAGCTCTACCCTATTCCAAATTCTAACCCTAACCCTGACCCTTATACTAACCCTACTACTAATCCTAGGTCAAATTCTAACCCTAACTCTAACCGAAAACTTATGGTAATCCTATCCCTAGAACTAACACTAAAGGTAACTCCCAGCCTAGCACTAAACATAGCTCAGAACATAACGTTTATGTTAAACATAACCTTAAGCCTAACCCTAGTTCTAAACCTCACCCTAACTCTAACTCAAGACATAATCCTAACCATAACCTTAGCCGTAACTTTAACTCTAACTCTATCAATTACCCTAAACATTACCTTTATGCCACTGTAACCCTAGGCCTAACCCTAAACCTATCACTATTCCCCAAACTGTCAATAACCCTAAACCTAACCTGAACCATTAACCTAACCTTATCATTACCCTAATGCTAACCCTAATGCTCATTTGAGATCTAACCCTAAACTCAAAACAATACCAAAGCCCAACACTGACCTTGACATTAATAATTCACCAAGCTCTAAACCTGACTATTACCCTATACCTTACCCTTACACTAAACATAACTCTAACCTTAAAACTATCCCTAACCATAACCCTAGATCTGACTTAGCCCTAGCCATAATCCTCGCCCTAACGCTAGCACAAACCCTAGTCCTTATCCTAGTCCTAAACATAGCCTTAATTATAACCCCAACACTAACCCTAGGCCTAAATCTAACACTAACCATAGCCCTAATCTTAGCCCTAATTTAGCCCTATCCCTAACCCTAAACCAAGCCCTAGCCCAAAGACTAACTCTAACTCTCACACTAGCTCTAACTCTAATTCTAACCTATAATTTACTGGAAGCCTAATCCTAGACTGAACCTTAGGTCTACCCTAGCCGTATTCATATCCCTGGCCATAAACCTAGATCAAACACTAACTCTAAATCTAAACCTAACAATAAGCCTAAGCCTAAAACTAACCCTAGTCCTAACCCTAAGGCTAATATTAAAACTAGCCCAAACCCTAGCCCTAGCTCTAAAACAATACGGAGCCATAGACCTAACCCTAACCCTTAATATAAACCAAGCCCTGATCCTATACCTAGCCCTAAACCTAGCAATAATTTGAGTCTTAAGTTGAACCCTAAAACTAACCCTCACTCTGACTCTGACATTAACACTAACCCTAGGTCTAAACATCACCCTAACCCTAAACCTAAACCTAACACTAGACCTAGTCCTAACCCCTAACACTAAAATTAGCCCTAATCTTAACCCTAGTACTTACATTAGCCATAAACCTAACCCTAGCCCTAACTTAACCCAAACCTTATCCCTATCCCCAGGCCTAAACCTAGCTTTAACCCTAAACCTAACTCTAACCCTATCACTAATTGGAACCATAAACCTAGCTTTGACCCTAGTTCTAACCCTATCTTTTACCCTAACCATAACACTAACCCTAATGCTAAACCTAGACCTAAACCTAACCCTATCCCTAAACTTCACCCTATCCATTTTCCTAAATCTAACCTGAAACCTAAACCTAACCCTATCATTATGCTGATCCCAACATTAATGTTAATTTGTATCCTAACTTTTAACCATAACCTATCCAAAACACTAATCATTACCATGACCTAATAATACCCTTAGCTCTAAACCTGACCCTAACTCTAAACCAAATGCTTACACAAGGCATAAACATAATCCTAAACTTAAACTATCTTTAACCTTAAACCTAGACCTGAAATTAGCCCTAACTGTAATCCTAGATCTAACCCTACCCTTAATTCTAACCCAAACCATAACCTGAGCCCTAACCCTAATTCTAACACTCACCCTAGCCCTAAACCTACCTATATGCCCGTTCCTTACCATAAACCTAACCATAACCCTAAACCTTACCCTAACTCCTACCCTAACCCTAGGCCTAATACTAACACAAAGCCTAGCGCTAATCTCAGCCCTAATTTAATTGTATCCTAAACCTAACCCCAGCCCTAAGACTAAGTATAACTCTTGCCCTAGCCCTAACACTAGTTCTATCCTTAGCCCTATCCTAAATATAGATCTAAACTTCAGTCTAAATGTAAACATAACTCTAAGTTTAACTGTAATCATAAGCCAAAACAAAATCTAACACTACCCCTAACCATAATGCTAATCCTAAAATTTGCCCTAGCCCTGACCCTAGCCATAAAACAAAACCAAGCCATATCCCTAACCCAAACCTTAACCTAAACCAAACCCAAACCTTACACCTAGCCCTAACTTTAACTCTAAAAATTACTCTGACCCTGACGCTCACTCTAACACTAATCCTAGCTCTAATCATCACCTTAACTTAAATTAACCCTAACACTAGATCTAGTCTTAACCATAACCCTAAAACTAGCCTTAATTTTAACCCTTGATTGTACATTAGTAGTTGTCCTAAACTTTGCCCTAACCCTAACACAAATCCTATCCTTAATTCTAGTCCTAACATTAGCTTAACCCTAGTCTTAACCCTAACACTAGCCCTAACCCTAAACCCAACCCTAGCCCTAACCATAGCTCTAACCCTATCACTTAACCTAAACCAAACACTAACCCAAATGCTAACCCTAGTCCTAACCCTTATCCTTAGCCTAACTTAAACACTAACAGTATTACTAGTCCTCCCCCAGCCCTCATTCTACTTCTAACCCTAACCCTGACCCTCATCTGACACTAAAAGTAACCCTAGGTCTAAACCTGAACCTAAACCTAAACCAAAACCTAACACTAGACCTACCAATAGACCTATACTTATACCTAAGCCTAAAACTAGTCCTAGACCCAAAGTTAATCCTAAATATAGATATAACTCTAGCCCTAGACCTAAATAAATTCCTAGCACTAGCCCAAATGATAACCCTTAACCTAAACCAAACACTTAGCCCTAAACATAACCCTAGTACTTACATTAGCTGTAATCCTATTCCTACCCCTAACTTAACCCAAATCCTAGCCCTATTTCAAGGCCTAACCCGAGGGTTAGACCTACGGTTCAGGCTAGCATTAGGCTTCCATTAAAGTATAGGGTTAGAACTAGAGTTAGGGCTAAGGTGAGAGTTAGAGTTACTCTTTGGGCTAGGGTTAGGGTTAGGGTTAGGGATAGGGCTAAATTAGGGCTAAGATTAGGGCTATGGTTAGTGTTAGGGTTAGACTTAGGGTTAGGGTTGGGGTGATAATTAAGGATATGTTTAGGGCTAGGATAAGGACTAGGGTTTGTGCTAGATTTAGGGCTTGGATAATGGCTAAGCCTAAAGTCAGGTAAACCCTAAACCTAACTCTAACCTTATCACTATTTGTTACCAAAACATTAGCTGTAACCCTAGCTGTAATCCTCTGCATTATCCTACACATAACCCTAACCCTAATGCTAACCCCAGGACTAAACCTAACACTATCCCTATTCTTCACCCTATCCATTACCCTAAATCAAACCTGAAAGATAAACCTAACCCTATCATTACACTGATACTATACTTAATCCTAATTCGAGTCCCAACTTTAAAACTTAACCTATTCAAGACACGAATCATGACCATGACCCTAATAATACCCTTATCTCTAAACCTGACCCTAACTCTAATCCTAATGCGTAGCAATAAACCTAACATTAAACTATCTTTAACCGTAAACCTAGACTTGAAATTAGACCTAACCATAATTTTAGCCCTAAACCTTGCCTTAATCCTAACCTGAACCATAACCCGAGCCCTAACCATAATTCTAACACTCACCCTAGCCCTAAACCTACATATAACTCCATCCCTTACCCTATACCTAACCATAACCCTAAACATAACCCTAACTCCCATTCTAACCCTAGGCCTAATACTAACACCATTCCTAGCACTAATTTATTCCTATCCTAACCCTAACCTTATCCCTAAAACTAACTATAATTCTTGCCCTAGCTCTAAACATAGTTCTAACATTAGCCCTATCCTAACACTAGATCTAACCTAACTCTAAATCTAAACATAACTCTAAATTATACTGTAATCATAAGCCAAACCAAAACCTAACACTACCCCTAAACATAATACTAATCCTAAACTTGACCTAGCTCTGGCCCTAGTCATAAAACAAAACCAAGCCATATCCCTAACACAAACCCTTTAGCTAAACCAATCCCAAACCTTACACCTAGCCTTAACCCGAGCTCTAAAATTACTCTGACCCTGATGCTGACCCTAACATTAATACAAGCTCTACTCATTACCCTAACTTAAATTACCCCTAACACTAGACCTAGCCTTAACCATAACCCTAAAACTAGCCTTAATTGTATACCTAGTTCATGCATTACTGGTTATGATAACCCTAGCCCTAAACCTAACACAAATCCCACCCTTAATTCTAGTCCTAACACTAGAATAAACCCTAATCCTAACCCTAACACTAGTCCTAAACCTAACCCAAATCAAAGACCTAACCCTAGATCTAACCAGATTCCTTACACTAAGCCAAACTCTAACCCAATTGCTAACCCTAGTCCTAACCCTAATGCTTAGCCTAATTTAAAGACTAACAGTGTTACTACTCCTAATCCTAGCCCTCAATCTATTTCTAACCCTAACCCTTATTCTCATCTGTCACTAAAAGTAACCCTAGGCCTAAACCTAAACCAAAACCAAACAATAGACCAACCAGTAACCCTGTACATTTACCTAAGCCTAACAGTAGATATAGACCCAAAGCTAATCCTAAATATAGCTACAACTCTAGCCCTAGACCTAAACAAAATCCTAGCACTAGCCCTAACAGTAAACCTTAACCCAAACCAAAAACTTACCCTATCCCTATACCTAACCCTAGTCCTAAATATGGCTCTAACCCTAAACTTAACACTATCCCAAAAACTGACCATGACCATAACACTTAAACTAGCTTTAAACCTGAAACTAACCAAAAATCTGGACCTAACACTAGACCATGCCATAATCCTAAACCTAAAAGTAGCCCTAATCATAACCCTAGATTTTACATTACCCATAGTCCTAACATTAGCACTAAAGCTAACACAAAACCTAGACCTAATCCTAGGTCTAAACTTAGCTCTAAGCATAAATCTAAGCCTAGCCCTAGCCCTAACCCAAACTCTAAACCTAACCATCTCCTTAGATGTAACCCTAGCTCAAAACATAACCCTTACATTAAACATAAACCTAGACCTATCCTAAATTCTAATCCTAAACCTAGCCCTAATCCTAAACTTAACCTTAGCCCAAACTTTAGCTCTAACCATATCCATTACCCCAACCCTAACCCTAACCCTAATTATAACCCTATCCCTTACACTAAACCTAACTCTAACCATTATCTTGAACTCAGAAGTAAACCTATACCTAACCCTCACACTAGCCCTAACCCTAGCTCAAACACTAACCCTTATCTTAACGTAACCATAACCTTAACCCTAAACTAACACTTACCCTAATCCTAACACTTACCCTAAACCAAACCCTAGCCCTAGCCCTAAACCTAATTCTAATCCTAGACTTAATCCAAACCGTAACCTAGCCCTAACCCTAGCTCAAAAACTGCCACTACACTAAACATAACCCTAAACCTAATGCTAACCCTAACCAGATCTCTGATACCTAACCAATCCATTACCTTAAACCTTAACTAAAAGCTAAAGTAAACAATTTCATTACCTTAACTCTAAACCCAACCTCAAGGCTAATTTGAGCCCTAACCCCTTAACCTTAACATAAACCAAACGCTAAACCTGACCCTGACCGCGACACAAATAATAATTCTAGCTCTAAAGATGACCTTTAACATAAACCTAACCCGTTCCCTAGACCTAGCCAATACCTAAACCTAAAAGGATCCTTAAACATAACCCTAGACCTGATATTATCCCTAGCCCAAATCATAGCCCTAACCCTATCAGAAAACCTACCCCTGATCATAACCCTAATCCTAGCCTTAATCCTAAACTGACCCATAGTCCTAGGCCTAATCTTAATTCTAACCCTCACCCTAGCCCTAAACCTATCTATAACTCCACTAATTATTCGAAACTTAACCCTAACCCCAGGGCTAACCCTAATCCTAGCCCAACCCCTAGGCTTAACGCTAACAATAACCCTAGTCCTAATCCTAGCCCTAATTTAGCCCTAACCCTAACCCTCAACCTAAACCTACTCTTAATAGTAACTCTAGTTCTCACCCTAGACATATCCCTAGTTCTTACCATACTCCTTAACATAACCCTAACAGTAGTCATAACCCTAGCATGAGCCCTAACTTTATATCAACCCTAACTCTAAATCTAACCCTAACGCTAAGCCTAAACTTCACTCTAACACTAGCCCTAACACTAACGCTAATCTGAAATCTAGGCTTAACCCTAACCCTAGCCCTAAAATAAAACTTAGCCATAGCCCTAACCATAACCCTTAACCTAAACCAAAATCTAACCTACACTTAGCAGTAACTTTAGCCCTAATCCATGTTCTAAACCTAAAACTAAACCTAACCCTGACCCTAACACTGATGCTAAATATAACCTTGCTCTAAACATCACTTTAACCCTAACCCTAAAACTGGCACTAATTGTAACACTAGTTCATACATTGGCCATGGCCCTAACCCTAGCCCTATCCAAACCCAAAACCTAGGCCTTATTTGAGAATTAACCCTAGGTTTAAACCTAACACTAACACAAAACCTAGCCCTAAACCTAACCCTAACCCTAGCCAGAATCCTAACCATTACCCTAGTCTTATCACTAGTCTAACCCTATCCATTACCCTGAACATAACCATAACCCTAATGGTAACCATAGGCTTAACCCTAACCTTATCACTAACCCTAAACTTATTCTTTAACCTAAACCTAACCTAATTCCTAAACCTAACCGTATCATTACGCTAACCCTAACCATAATGTTAATTTGACCCTAATCCTAAACTTAACCTAAGCCAAACACTATATCTGACCCTTCCTATAATAATATACTTAGCTCTAACCCTGACCCTACCCCTAAACCTAACCCTTATACTAGACCTAGACAAAAACCTTATCCTAAAACTATTCCTAACATAACCATAGACCTGACATTTGCTATATCTGTAATCCTAGCCCTAAACTTAACACAAACCATAGCCCTAATCCTAATCCTAACCCTAACTCTACCTAATCTTATCCATAACACTAGCCCTAAACTAAGCTCTAACCCTATCAAATATCCTAAACATAACCCTAATTCTAATGTTAACCCAAGGCCTAAATCTAAACTTATGCCTAACCATAACCCTATCCATTATTCTAAACCTAACCTGAACCTGAAAACTAACACTATCAGTACCCTAACAAAAACCCTAATGCTAATTTGAGCCCTAACCCAAAACCCTAACCTAAATAAAACCCTAAACATGACCCTGACACTAATACCCCTGGCTCTAAATTTGACCCTTACTCTAAATCTAACCCTTACACTAAACATAAGCATAAACCTAACCCTAAAACTATACTTAACCATAACCCTAGACCTGAGGTTCTCCCTAACACTAATCCTAGCCCTAACCCTAACACAAACCTTAGCCGACATCCTCGCCCTTAACCTAGCCTTAAACATAACTCTAAAGAAACCCTAGCCCTAACCCTAATTCTAACATTCCTCCAAGCCCTAAACTAGCTCTAACCCCATTATTTACACTAAATCTAACCCTAAGCCCAAAACAAACCCTAGGCCTAAATATAAACATAAACCTA
Organism: Marmota marmota marmota; assembly: GCF_001458135.2. Taxonomy (NCBI): domain Eukaryota; kingdom Metazoa; phylum Chordata; class Mammalia; order Rodentia; family Sciuridae; genus Marmota; species Marmota marmota. The sequence goes on along the minus strand of NW_026005665.1, from coordinate 477,351 downwards.
GTCCTATTCCTAACCCTAATTAAGCCCTATACCTATACAAACCCTAAACTGACCCTAAGACTAAATCTCACTCTCGTCCTAGCCCTATCCGCAGTTCTAACCCTATATTTATCATAACCCTAAACCTAGCTATAAAACTAGAACTAACGCTAGCTGTATCCTTTGTCCTAGACCTAACCCTATATTGAATCCTAACTCTAAATGTAATTCTAAACCTAAGAATAGTGTTATGGTTAGGATTAGGAATAGGTTTATTTCCAGTGATAGCCTTAGGTTTAGAGTTAGATTTAGTTAGGATTACTACACTAGTCCTAAACCTAATGCTAATCATAAAACTAGCCCTAACCATAGCCCTAGCCCTAAAACAAAACCAAGCCATAGCCCTAACTTTAAAGCTTATCCTAAACCAAAACGAAACTCTAAACCTAGCCCTAACCCTAGCCCTAATTCGAGTACAAACCCTAACCCTAAAACGACCCCTGACATTAATTTTGACCCCAATACTAACCCTAGCTCTAAACATCAACCTAATATTAAACCTAACCACAACACTAGACCTAGTCCTAACCCCAATCTTATAACAAACAATATTGTAACTCTACTGCAAACATGGGATGTATCTCTAAACCTAGCCCTAACTCTATCCAAAGTTTAGCCCTAATCTGAAACCTAACCCTAGCTTTAACGCTAAACGTAATCCTAACCCTAGTCCTAAACCTACCCTAAAGATAGCCATAACCCTAGGTCTAACCCTATCCCTTACTCTAACCCAGATCTAAGCCTAATGCTAACCCTAGTCCTAACCCTAATAATATTACTAGTACTAAACCTAGCCCTCATTCTTACTCTAGCCAGAACTCAAACCTGACACTTATTCTGACAGTAATGTTAACCGTAGGTCTAAACATGACCATTACCCTATACTGAACCCTAACATTAGCACTAGAAATAAACCTATTCATAAACCTAAACTTAACACTAGCCCCAGGCCTAAACCTAATTCTAAATCTAGCCATATCTCTAGCACTAGACATAAACAAAAACCTAGCCCTAGCTCTAATAATAAACCTTAACATAACCCAAACAATAACCCTGCACCTAGACCTAACCCTAGTGATAATTCTGGCTTTAACCTTAAAACTATATCTAACCTGAACACTGACCCTGACCCTAAAACTAACTCTAGCTCTAAAGACTCATTCTAATACTAACCCTAACCCTAAAACTTGACCTAGTCATAACAGTAACCCCCAAACTGGCCCAAATCATAACCCTAGTTCCTAAATTAGATGTAGCCCTAACACTCGCCCTAACCTAACCTAATACCTGGCCCTAATCCGAGCACTAACCCTATATTTGACCCTAACACTAACCCTAGCCATAAACCAGTCCCTAACCCTTCCCTAACCCCAGCTCTTATACTATTTTTTTACCTTAAGCCAAACCATAAACATAATGCTAAAACTAGTCCTAACCCTAATCCATAGCTTAACCCAAATACTAATCACATTACTAGTCCTAACCCTAGCCCTCATTCTAGCTCTAACCATAACCAAAACCCTAATCCAAAACCTGAAACATACTGACCCTAAAACTAACCGTAGGTCTAAAACTGATCCTAACCTGAACCCAAACCCTAAAATTAGCCCTACTGGTAATCTTATACCTAAACCTAAACTTAACCCTAGTCCCAGACCTAAACCTAATCCTAAATCTAGTCATAACTGTAAACCTAGACCTGAACAACAACCTTGCCCTAGCCCTAAAAATCACCCTTAACATAACCCAAACACTAACCCTACTTCTAGACCTAACCCTAGTGATAATTCTGGCACTAACCCCAACACTCACTCTAACCTGAACACTGACAATGACCCTAACATAAACCTAGCTCCAAAGCTCACCCTAACTCAAAACCTAATCCTAACACTATACTTAGCCAAAACCCTAATCCTAAAACTCTCCCTAAACATAACCCTAGCTCTTAACTACCCATGGCCCTAATCCTAGGCCTGAAATAACACAAAACCTAACCCTAATCCTAGGCCTAAACCTAGCTCTATGTGTAACCCTAAACTAACCATATCACTATCCCTAACCTTAACCTTCCCCTTAGACCTAACCCTAGCTTAAAGCCTAATTTTTACCCTAAACATAACCCTAGCCCTATAGAAAACCCTAACATATCCCTAGCCCTAATCTGACCCTTAACCATAGACTAACCATAGCTCTAATTCTATACACTACCCTAAACGTAGCCCTAATCCTAACCATAACCCTAGCCCTAACCCTAGCTCTATTCCTATCCATTATCCTAAACATAATCCTAACCCTAATTCTAACCCTAGGCTTAACAATAACACTATCAAAATCTCTAAACCTATCCATTACCCTAAAACTAACCTGTACCCTAACCATAAGCCTATTTATTACCCTAACCCTAACTCTAACCCTAATGCTAATTTAAAGCTCTAAACCTAAACCTTAACCTAATCTGAACAATAAGATCTACCCTGACCTTAATAATACATCTAACTCTAAACTTGACCAATACCCTAAATCTAATCCTTAAACTAGACCTAACCATAAATATAACCCTAAATCTATCCCTAACCGTAACCCTAGACTTAATCCTAGACATATATGCTAACACAAACCCTAGTTCAAAACCTTATCCTAAATGAAAAACTAACCCTAACACTAAACAAACACTAAATCTCCCCATAACCAAAACCCTAGCTCTTACATTATCCATACACCTAACACTACCCCTAAACCTCATATACAACCTAGCCCTAATCCTAGCCCTAACCTAGACCTAAGCTTAACCCTAACCCTTTCCCTAGCACTAACCTTAACTGTGACACTGGTCCTGGCCCTAACCCTACTCAAACTCTAATCCTTGCCCTAAACATAACAATAGCCCTAACACTAAAACTAACCCTAAGCCTAGTGCTAATCCTAACTGTAACCATCGCACAAATCCTAGCAAATGCTCTATCCATTACCTTAAACATAACTCTAACCCTAATGCTAACCCAAGCCATAACCCTAACCCTAAACCTAACCATAGCCGTGACTTTAAATCTTAACCTCACCCTAGATTTAACCCTAGCTCAACCCTAACACTTCTGTTAAACCTAACACTAACACTAACCCTAGGCCTATCTCTAAACCTAGCCAAAATCCTAACGTTAACACAATCCCTAACATTAGCACTAACCCTATCCTTTACCCTAACCATAAACCAAATGCTCATCCTAGGCTTAACCCTAACCCTATCACTAACACTAACCCTATTACACTAAACCTAATCTTAACACTAAACCTAACACTATCCATTACTTTAACCCTAACCCTAATGCTAATTTGAGCCCTAACCCTAAACCTTATCCTATACCAAACCATAAACAAGACTCTGTACATAATAATATACCTAGCACTAAACCTGACCTTCACCCTAAACCTAACTTTTCACTAGAACGAGCCATAATCTAAAGTTAACACTATTCCTAACCATAACCCTAGACCTGACATTAGCCCTAGCTCTAATCCTAGCTCTAAAACTAACACAAACCCTAGCCCTCATCCAAGCCCTAAACCTAGCCTTAATCCTAGCCTGAACACTCACCATACTTCTATACATAATTTTAACCCTCATCCTAGCCCTGAACCTAGACATAATCTCATCCCTTCTCTTAAATCTAGCCATAACCCTAACACTAACATTAACAATAATTCTAGCCCTAAACACAGGTCTAACCCTAACACTACACCTAGCACTAATCTAGCCCTAATTTAGTCCTAACCCTAAGCAAATCTTTAACATTAGTCCTAAGAATAACTCTCAACCTAGCCTTATTTCTATTTCTAAACCTGTCCATTACCGTAACCATAACACTATCCTTAACCTTAGCCCTAAACAAAGATCTAATCATAACTATAAATTATGGTTATAAACTCTAAATCTAATCCTAACCTTAAGCCTAAACCTCACTCTACCACTAGCTGAACACCATCGCTAATCATAAAACTAACACTAACCCTGGCCTTAGTCCTAAATCAAAACTGAGCCATTACCCTAACCCTAAACCTAACCTAAACCAAAACCTAACCCTTCAACTAGCCATAACCCTAGCTCAAATTTGAGACCTAGGACTAAAACTAACCCTTACCCTCACTGATATAACACATCCCTTACCCTAAAATTAACACTAAACCTATCCCTAATGCTAGGCCTAACCTGAACACTAACCCTATTTTTAATCCTTGCCCTGATTTAGCTCTATTCATAAAACTAACCATAACCTTATCCCTATGAATAACTCTCTCAACCTAGTCTTATCCCTAGTTCTATCCCTATCATTTACCATAACCCTAAAGCTAGCCCTAAACCTTGCCTTATCCTTACAAATAGCCCTAACCCTTGATCTAACCCTAACTCCAAGTCTTAACCTAACCTGAAGCCTAAGCCTAACACAAACACTCTCCCTAATCCTAATGCTAATCATATAACCTAGGACAAAAACACTTGATTAGTGTTACATAAACCTGGAAACATAAACCTAGAACTATCCATAAATATACCCCTAACACTAGCCCTAATCTGAAACTTAACCCTAGGCCTCAACCTTGCTCTAAACCTAACCATTATCCTATAACTAACCCTGAACATATTGATAACCCTAGGCCTAACCCTAACCCTAAACATAACAAGAAAACTAACACTAAACCTAACCCTAAACCTCACACTTGCCATACACTTAACTCTAGCTGAAACCCCAACACTTACCATAAACCTAACCATAACCAGAGCCCTAATCCTAAACCTAAACATCAATCTATCACTAACAAAACCCTATGCCTACATCTAAACATATCCATTACTCTAACCCTAACCCTACCCCTAATGATGATGCTAGCCCTAATCCAATCCTAACCATAACCATACTCTAATCTTATCCCTAGACCTAACTCTAAACATAACCATTGCCCTAGCCCTAAACCTAGATCAAATCCTAAACCTTATGCTAAACATAATCCTGACATTAACCCTAGTTCTAACCATAAACCTAACCCTAACTCAAGAATTATTCCTGACCATAACCCTAGCCCTAACCTTAGCTCTAACCCTATCCATTATCCTAACCATTACCCTTACCCTAATGCTAACCCTAGGCCTAACACAAACCTATTGCTAAACTTTAGCCTATCAATTACCATAAACTTAACCTGAGCCCTAAACAAAAACCTATCATTACCCTAACCCTGACCCTAATGCTTATTTGAGCCCTAAGACTAAACCATAACCTCAACCAAACTCTAACCTGATCCTTACCCTAATAATTCCCCTAGCTCTAAACTTGACACTTAGCCCTAAACCTAACCCTTAAACTAGATCAAGTCATAAACCTAATTCTAAAACTATCCTTTCCACAACCATAACCCACACTGATATTAGCCCTAAACCTAATCCTAGCCCTAACCCTAACAAAAAAGCCAGCCCTTATCTTAACCCTAAACCTAGATTAATTCTAATCCTAACCTTAAACCTAGCTTTAACCCCAATACTTACCCTAACCCTAATCTTAGCAATAATTTCACCCTATCATTAACCCTAACCATAACCCTAGACCTAAAAATAAATTTAACTCTCACACTAGCTCTAGCACTAGTTCTAGCCCTATCCCTTAACATAACTCTAACCCTAGCCCTAAACTTAGTCCTAACCCTTGCCCTATCCATAGCCCAAGCACTAACCTTAGATCATAATCTATCTTTAAATGTAACTCAGACCTGAAGCCTAAGCCTAACCCTAACACTAGCCCTAAACCTAACACAAATCCTAAAACTAGGCCTAATCTTAGCCCTAGCCCTAAAACAAAACTGAACCATAAGCTCTATCCCTAACCCTTAAACAAAAGGAAACCCTAATCATAAACCTACCCATAACCTTGTACTAATTTGAGTTTTAAGCTGAACCCTAAAACTAACCCTGACACTGACTCTGACACTAACACTAATCCTAGCTCTAAAGGTCACCCTAATCCTAACACTTACCCTAACACTAAACCTAGCCCTAATCTTAATCCTAAAATTAGCCCTAATCATAACCCTTGTACTTTCAATAGCCATAATCATAACCCTAGCACTAACTTAACCAAAATGGTAGCCCTAATCCAAGCCCTTACCCGAGCTTTAAACCTAATTCTAAACCTAAACCTAGCCCTAGCCCTAATCATAACCATAACCCTAGCCCTAACCCTATACATTACCATGACAAAAACCCTAACCCTAATGCTAACCCTAGGCCTAAACCTAGCTCTATCTCTAATCCTATCCTTTTCCATTTCCCTAAACCTAACATGAACCCTAATTCTAAGCCTATCATTACCCAAACACTTACCCTAATGTTAATTCAATCCATAACTTTAAGCCTTAACCTATTTCAAACTCTAACCCAGACCTTAACCTTAATAATACCCCTAGCCCTAAACCTGACCCTAACCATAAACCTAAACATTACACTAGACATACCCATAATCCTAACCTTAAAACTATCTTTAAACATAATTCTCGACTTGAAATTAGCCATACTCCTAATACTAGCCCGAAACCTAAAAGAAAACATAGTCCTAATCCTAGCCTTAAACCTAGCATTAATCATAACCCTAATCCTAACCCTTATTCTAAACATCACCCGACCTCTAAAACTAGCATAACACCAACCTTACCCTAAACTAAATCCTAAATGTAACCCTAATTCTATGCTTAAACTGAACACTAACCATAGATCTAATCCTAGCCCTAATTTAGTCCTATTCCTAACCCTAACCCTACCCTTAGCCCTAAGACAAACAATAATTCTCACACTAGCACTAGCACTAGTTATAATCCTAGCCATTACCATAACCCTAACTCTAGCCCTAAACCTTGCACATTCCTTAGTGCTAGCCCTAACCCTAACACTAAGACTCATGTTACCACTAAACCTAATCCTAACCTAATCATAAAACTAGCCCTAACCATACAACTAGCAGTAAAACAAAACCGAGCAATAGCCCTAACCCTAAACCTAACTTATGTCAAACCCTAACACTACACCTCCACTTAACCATAGCCTTAATTTGAGTCCTATTTTTACCGCTGTTGACCAGTGACAAGTCCTTGCTTCCCCAATGTTGAAGAATAACACCAAAGAAGCATGCCAAGGCAAGGTCAGAGTAGAAATTAGAAGTTTACTAAAGGATAGCAGAAAAGACTTCTCCCGGAGGAAGAAGGGGACCCAAGGGGTGGAATCCATGGAAGTGCGGGTGTTTCTCCATTTTATAGTTTCTTTCAGTGATGGAATGTAGGTGGGAAGGCCAGAGGGGTGGGACACAGGTGGGCCAAAGAACTAGTCTGAGCAGGAAGGACTTCATTAACACTTCTTTGGGATGGACTTTAGCCTAGGGCCTTTTCAGGACTTCATTAACATTCCATGAGTTGTCCTGCATTTCCTGGAATCACTCTCAGCATGGCCTCCATTTTAGATTTCACTTGGTATTTGACCCGATTTACCTAACTACACTGACTACCTAACTTTAAATCTGGCTTCATTCCCCCCTCTAATTTGGGAACTCCTTACTTCTGTAAGGAAGGGGGGCGAAGAAGATCTTTCTGGCTTCTTCAGGCTGAAAAGGGATGATGTAGGCAAGCAGTTTGGAGTCCCCCTTTAAAAATCTGGTCTATCGAGTGGTCCATGATAGAAGTCTGATTGAGAAGTAATAGGCTGGAGGGCCACTTGAGTGATGGATGGTCTATAAGAGAAAAAAGAATTCATTACTACTGGAACCATATTGACACAGCAATAAATGCCATAGCACAGGAATATGCCAATGAGTACGATGGCAAAAACAAAGACTAACAATGTTTTCCACCAGGAAGTACCAAGAACCAGGAGCTAAGATATTGTTTCCATGACAAAGTTGCTGAGGACATGGCTTCTATCTGAGCATGACTACCTAACTTTAAATCTGGCTTCACTATCCCTAACCTTAAAAGTATACCTGACACTGACTCATATGCTAAACTCACCCTAGCTTGAAACAACATCCTAAACTTAAACCAAAACTTAACAGTTACCCTAGAACTTATGTGAGTCCTAACATTAACCCTGACCCTGACTCGTATCCTAAAACTAATCCTAGATCTAAATATAACCCTAACCTTAAACTTAACCCTAACACTAAAACTACCCCTAACACTAACCCTAACTCTAAACTAACCCTAATTGTAACCCTAGTTGTTATATTAGTGATTGCCCTAACCCTAACAAAAAACTAGCCTTAATCCGAACACTAAACCTAACTTTAACCCTAACCCTTCCATAACTCTAGCCCTAAACCTAGCTCTAACTATCTCATTCACCTTAAACCATAACCCTAATGGTAAACCTAGATCTATCCCTAATCCTTAGGCTAATCAAAATCAGAACCCCATTAATAATCTTGACGAAACTTTCATTGTAGCTCTATTCCTATCCCGAACCCTTATACTTACTCCGACCCTTATTCTGATAATAACACAAACCCTAGGACTAAAACTGACCTTCAACCTAGAGCAAACCCTAACATTGGCCATACCGCTAACTTATACCTAAACCTAACCCTAACCCTAGATCTAAGACTAACTCTAACCCTCACACTCTCCTTATCCCTAGTTCAAATCCAATCCATTACCATAACCCTAACCCTAGACCTAACCCTTGCCATATCCTTAGTCCTAGCCTTAACCCTAGATGTAAAACTAACTCAAAATCTAACCCTAACCCTAAGCCTAAGCCTAACACAAAAACTAGCCCTAACACTAATGCTAATCATAAAACTAGACCTAAACCTAATCCTGGCAGTAAAACAAACTGAGCAATAACCCTAACCATAAACCTTAACTTACATCAAACCCTAACACTACACCTAGACCTCACCATAGCCTTAATTCAAATCCTAAACCTAACGTTAAATCTAACCATGACCCTGACTCATATCCTAACACTCACCCTAACTCTAAACACCTTTCAAAACTTAAACTCAAAACTAAAAATAATCCTATTCTTAATGCGAGTCCTAAACCTAACCCTGAACCTGACTCATATCCTAACACCAAGCTTAGCTCTAAATATCATCCTAACCATAAACCTAACACTAACACTAGACCTACTCCTAACCCGAACGCCAAAATTAACCCTCATTGTAACCCTAGTTCTTACATTAGCCATTACCCTATCATTAGCCCTACCCAAACCCAAAAACTAGCCCTAATCCAAGCCCTAAACCTATTTTTTTATTTATTTTTAAATTGGTTGTTCAAAACATTACAAAGCTCATGACGTATCATCTTCCATACATTTGATTCAAGTGGGTTATGAACTCCCATTTTTTACCCCAGATACAAGTTGCAGAATCACATCGGTTACACATCCACATTTTTACATAATACCATATTAGTGAACCTATTTTTAACCCTAACCCTAACTCTAGCTCTAACCCTAGCACTAAGGCTATCCCTTACCCTATAAATAACCCTAACCTTAATTGTAGCCCTAGACCTATGCCTAATCCTTAGGCAAACCTAAATTCTAACCTTATTAGTAGTCCTGAACTTAGCCCTCATTCTAGCTCTAATCCTATCCCAAATCGGAATGCTAACCCTGACCCTTATCCTGACACTAACACAAACCCTAGTTCTAAACCTGATATTAACTCTAGACTAAAACCTAACACAAGCCCTGGAATAAACCTAATCCTAAATTTAGCCTTATCTCTAGACCTAGACCTAAATAAAAACCTAATACTAGGCCTAACAGTAACCCTTATCTTAACACAAACACTAAACCTACCCCTAGACCTAAACCTACTCCTAATTTTGGCTGTAACCCTAACTTGAACTCTAACCCAAACACTGACTCTGCCTTTAACAGTAAACCTAATTTTTACCTGACCCTCAATGAAAATCAAAATTTAACACTAGATCTTGGCATAACCCTAACCCTAAAACTAACCCTAATCAAAATCCTAGCTCTTACTTTACCCNCAAAAACCTAAAACTCAATTAGTCTAAACCCTAGCTCAAACCTAACCCTTACTATGACCATAAATGTAGAACTATCCCTGAATCTAACCCTTAACCTAATTCTAATCCTAACATTAATAGAAACCCTAACCCAAGCTGTATAATTACCCATTAACCTAACATTAACGCTAACCCTAATTGTACACCCAGCATTAAGCCTAACCATAATCCTAACCCTAAACAGAAAACCAACCTTAGTCCTAACCCTAAACTCTTATTCACTATAGCCCTAACCATAAATCAAAACTTAAACCTTACCATAAACCTAAACATAACCATAGACCTAACCCTAACCCTAAACTTAAATCTAGCCATGTCCCTAACCCTTAACCTACATCTAACTGTATTTATTACCCTAACCCTAAACCTAAACTTAATTTTAACCATTCCCCTAACCCTAACCCTAACCCTAAACCTACTGTAAATCTATCCCTAAACATAACCCTGAATTTAACCCTTGCTCTAAACCTAATCATAGCTCAGAAGCTAACTCTTACACTAGAAATAACACTAAACCTAACCCTAGTTCTAACACATACCTTAACACTAACTCAAGACCTAATCCTAACCATAAGTCTAGCTATAAACTTATCTCTAACTGTAACCATTACCCTAATTATAACCCATATCCTAATGCTAATGCTAGGCCTAACCCTATCTCAAGACCTAATCCTAACCATAACACTAGACTTAACCTTAACTCAAAACCTAATCATAACCCTTTCCCTAATGCTAACCCTATGCCTAACCCTAATCCTATCATTAACCCCAACCCTATATCAATTACCCTAAATCTTAACTGAACACAAAATCTAACCCTATCATTACCCTAATTGTAAACCTAATGCTAATTTGAGCCCTATCACTAAACACAAACCTAAAAGAAACCCTAAAAATGACAATTACCCTAATAATTTCCCTAGCTCTAAACTAACCATTACCCTAAACCTAATCCTTACATTAGACCTAGCCAAAACATAACCCTAAAACTATCCATAACCATAAACCTAGACGTGACATTAACCCTCGATATAATCCTAGCCCTAACCTGAACACAAACCCTAGACCATATTAGCACTAAAGATAGCCTAAATCATAACCCTAACCTTAAACCTAGGCCTAACTTAAAACGAACCCTATCCTTAATCTTAGACCTAACTTAGCACTATCCCTAACCCTAACCCTATCCCTAGCCCTAAAACTAATCTCTCTCCCTAACCCTAAAACTAATTCTAAACCTACCCCTTCCTGGAACTCTAAACCTAGACCTAACCCTAGGCTTAACTCTAGCCATTTCCTTAGCCCTAGGCCTAACACTAGACCTAAACTTAACTCTAAATCTAACGCTAATGCAAAGCCTAAACCTAAACCTAAAACTAACCCTAATCCTAACCCTAATGCTACTCCTAAATCTAGCCCTAAATGTAGCCCTAGCCCTAATACAAAACCGAGCCATAGCCCTAAACCTAAACCTTAAACTAAACCAAAACCTAACCCTACACCTTGCCCTAAACCAAGCCCTAATTCTAGTTTTAACCAGAACCCTAAAACTAGCCCAAAGCCTCATTCTGAGACTAACATTAACCCTAGCTTTAAACATCACCCTAAACAAAACCCTAAACATAACACTATTCCTAGCCCTAACCCTAACCCTAACCTTAAAACTAGCCAGAATTGTAACCCTAGAACTTACATTAGACATAACCCTAAACCTAGCCTTAACTTAACACAAAACCTATCCCAATCTGAGCCCTAAACGGAGCTTTAACCCTAACCCTAACAGTAACCCTAAACCTAGCACTAATAATAAAAATAAACTTAGCTCTAACCATAGCTCTAACCCTATCCATTACCCTAAAGATAATCCTAACCCTAATGCTAACCCTAGGCCTAAACCTTACCATATCCCTAATCTGAACCCTATCCATTACCCTAAACCTAACTGGAAACCTAAACCTAACTATATCATTTCCCTATTCCTAAACCTATGCTAATTTGAGCCCTACATTTAAACTTTAACCTATCCCAAACACTAATCACGACCCTGTCCAAAACAATACCCTTAGCTCTAAACCTGACCCTAACCCTAAACCTAACACTTACACAACATCTAACATAAACCTAAACTATTTTTAACTCTAAAAGTGGACCTGAAATTAGCCCTAGCCCTAATCATAGCCCTAAACCTAGCATTAATTCTAACCCAAACCATAACCCGAGGTTTAACCCTAATTCTAACCTTCACCCTAGCCTTAAACCTAGCTATAACCTCATCACTTACCCTAAACCTAACCATAACCCTAAACCTAACCACAATCTTATACCTAACTATAACCCTTGCCCTAACCCTAAGCCTAACCCTAACACTAAGCCTAGTACTAACCCTAATTAAGTCCTAACCTAACCCTAAACCTAGCCTTAAGACTAACTCTAACTCTTGCCCTAGGCCTATCCCTAGTTCTATCCTTAGCCCTAGACCTAAACAAAATTCTAGCTCTATCTCTAACAATTACCCTTATCTTAAACTAAATGCTTACCCTACCCATAGACCTAACACTAGTCCTAATTCTGGCTCTAAACCTAACCCTAAACCTATCTGGAACACTGACGCTGACCCTAACATTAACCTATCTCTAAACCTGACCTTAACCCAAAGCCTAGTCCTAACACTAGACCTAGCCATAAACCTAACCCTAATACTAGCCCTAAACATAACCGAAGCCCTTACCCTATTTTAATCCTAATCTTAACCCTAACAGTAGCCCTATCCCTAACCACAGTCCTAACACTAGCCCTAAAACTAACACAAACCTAGCCATAATCCTAAGCCTAAATTTAGACCTAAGTATAACCCTAACCCTAATGCTAGCACTAACACTAACCCTTACATTAGACCTAACCCTACCTCAGAGCCAAACCCTTCCCTAAGCATTACAGTAGCCCTATCTTAAACCATAATCCTAACCATAGCTCTTATCCTAACCTTAATTCTACCTCAAACTTTAGTTCTCACCCTGTCAATTACCCTAACTCTAACCCTAACCCTAATTGTAAACCTATCACTAACACTAAACTTAACCATAAATGTAAATGTATCCTAAGACCTAACCATAAAACTAAACCTCACAATAGCCCTATCCCAAGCTAAAACATTAAGCTTTACACTAAACCTAATCCTAAGACTACGCCGAAACCATACAAACAGTTCCTGACACTGAACCATTGAACATTTAAGGCCAAAACTTGGGAAGCCTACTAAGGTTGGCCAAAGATAAATCTTTTACAGTATCAAAGTATGAACCAAAAAATTTGAAGCTCTTTCAGTACATGTGTACTTTGCTTGCTCCTAAAGCACTCAGAGATAAAGTTGTTTCTTTCTAATTCAGTTTAGAGATACTTCACAGGAAACAAACCAGGGAATGCTCACTGAGAACTGATTGAGTGTGTGAAGTTTCAATCAGCTAGCACAAACACTGTTTGATTTCCAGCTTCATTTCCAATCACCCCTATAGGGCAAAAAGAAGAGAAACATGAAAATTGAAACTGTTCCTGAGAGAAAACCCTTTTACATAGGAGGCCCAAAAATTTGGGGGATAGTAAAAATAGGAAAAATTTGAATCCTGACCAGGTTCATAGAAATTTTTTAAAAACTAACTCTAACCGTAACACCAGGTCTAAACCTAGTCCTAACACTAAGTTTAACCCTAAACCTAATCTGTTTAGAGAACCTTTGATCAAAAAAGTTTCAAAATTGGGTTTCTAGTGGGGCAAGCTTACAGATGAATCATGGGCAGTTTCATAGAAATCTGACAAAGTAATTGGGGGAGCTATTTCAGTACATGCATGATTCCTTGTTTATTTCTAAAGTGTTCTAAGATAAATTTGTATTGCATGCTTCAGCTTATTAATAATTTCACAAGGAACAAACCAGAGAGTGAGCAAAGTGGACTGATTGAGAGTGTGAACTTTCGAGCAGCTAGTACCAACCTTTTTTTTGATTTTCAGCTTCATGTCCCTTTACCCATGTAGGTAAAAATTAAGTGAATCCCTAAATTAAAAATTGTTCCTGTCAGCAACGAATTGGAGAAGGCGAAACCTGGGGAACATAGTAAGTCTAGGTAAATATGTATCCTGCCCATTATCAAAGAAATTTGAACAAGACAAACTCTAACCCTAACAATAGACCTAACTCTAACCTAACCTGTTTATAGAACCTTTGACCATAGAAGTCTCAAAGTTGAGGAGGCTAGCGGGGCAAGCTAACAGAAAAAACCTGCCCAGTATCAAGGAAATCTGACCAAAAGATTGGGGGAGGTAGTTCAGTACATGCATATTTTTCTGTTGTCTCCTAAAATGCTCTTGCATAGTGTTCTTTTTGCATGCTTCGTCTTTGGGATACTTTCACAAGGATAAAACCAGAGCATCCTCACAGAGAATTGATTGATTGTGTGAAGTTTCATGCAGCTAGCAAAACCCTGTTTGATTTCAAGCTCCATTTCCATTTATCCATATAGATCAAAATGAAGTGAAACCTTAAATTAAAAACTGAAATACTGACAGCAAAACAGTGAACCTATAAAGTCCAAACCTGGGGAACATCTTAAGGTTAGGTAAAATATAAATCCTGCCTAGTATCAAAGAAATGTGAACAAAACTACTGTAAACCAAACACTAGATCTATCCTTAATCCTCACCCTACAGCTCACCCTAGCCTGTTTTGAGAATGTTTGATCATAGAAGTCCCAAAATAAGGGAGCCTAGTGGGGCAAGCTAACAGATGAATCCAGCACAGAATCAAAGAAATCTGAGCAAATAATTGGGGGAAGTGTTTCAGTACATGCATGTTTCCTTCATTTCTCCAAAAGTGCTCTGGGATAAAGTTGCTTTGCATGTTTCAGCTGAGGCCAACATTCACAAGAAACAAACCAGAGAGTGCCCACAGAGAACTGATTGAGTGAGTGTGTGCAGTTTCAAGCAGCTAGCATCAACCCTGTTTGATTCCCTGCTCCATTTCTCTTCAAAAAATAGTTCAAAAAAAAAGTAAAAACTTAAATACACACTGTTCCTGACAGCGAACCATTGAACCGAGAAGGCCCAAACCAGGGAACATTGTGAGGCTAGGAAATAGATGAATCCTGCCCCTTATCAAAGATACATTGAAAAAAAAAACTGACTCTAACCCTAACAGTAGGTTTAAACCTAGCCCTTACCCTAACCATAAACCTATCCCAAAACTTTTTAGAGAACCATTTATCATAGAAGTCCCAAATTAAGGGAGCTTAGTGGGGAAAGCTAACAGATGAATCTTGTGCAGTATCAAAGAAAACTGACCAAATAATTTGGGGAGGTAGTTCAGTACATGTATATGTCCCTGTTGTCTCCAACAGTACTTTTGCATAAAGATATTTTTTGCATGCTTCAGCTTTGGGATACTTTCACAAGGAAGAAACCAGAGTGCCCACATAGAAGTAATTGAGTGTGTGCAGTTTTAAGCAGTTAGCACCAATCCTGTTTTATTTCAAGTTCCATTTCCATATACCGGTATAGGTCAAAATGAAGGAAACCTTAAATACAAACTCTTCCTGATAGCAAACCATTGAAGGGATAAGGCCCAAACCTGGAGAAAATAGTAAGGCTATTTAAAAGATGAATTATGTCAAGTACCAAATGAATTTGAACAAAACACTCTAACACTAGATCTAACCCAACCCTAACCTAATTCTAACCTGTTTAGAGTACCCATGATCATAGAAGTCCCAAACATGAAGAGCCTAGTGCCACAACTTAATAGATGAATCTTGTACAGTATCAAATAAATTTGATGAAAAATTGGGGAAGGTATTTTAATACATTCATATTTCCCTGTTCTTTTTTTTTTCTTAAAGTGCTCATGGATAAATTGTTTTTCATGCTTCAGCTTAAGGTACTTTCACAAAGAAAAACCAAAGAGTGCCCACAGAGAGCTGATTGAGTGTGTGAAGATTTATGCAGCTAGCACCAACACTGTTTGATTTCTAGCTCCATTGCATTCACACCTATAGGCCATAATGAAGTGAAACTTAAAAATTCAAACTGTTCCAGACACTGAACTATTGAACCTTGAAGGCGGAAACTTGGGGATGAATCTTGTACAGTATCAAATTAATCCAACCAAAAACATTTGAAGCTCTTTCATTTCATGCGTATTCTGCTTACTTCTAAAGCACCCAAAGATAAAGCTGTTACTTTCTACTTCATCTTAGAGCTACTTCCATGGCAAACACTAGATGAAAATTGATGGAGTGTGTTAAGTTTCAAGCAGCTAGCCCAAACCCTGTTTGATTTCCAGCTTCATTTCCATTCACCCCTACAGGGCATAAAGAAGACAAAAATGAAAACTGAAACTGTTTAGAGAACCATTGATCCTAGAAATGCCATCTTTGGGGAGCCTAGTGGAGCAAGCTAAAAGATGAAACTAGGTTTAGGACTTGGATTAAAGCTAGGTTTTGTGTTAGTTTAGGTCTAGTGTTAAGTCTATGGCTAATGTACAAAGTAGTGTTATGATTAGAGCTAGTGATAGGGTCAGGGATAGGGCTATGTCTAGTGTTAGGGGTAAATTTAGGGTTATGATGATGTTTTGAGCTAGGTTTAATTTTAGGGTCAGAGTCAGAGTCCAGATTAGTTTTCATGTTAGGGCTAGGACTAGATTTAGAGATAAGATTAGGGCTAGGTGTAGGGTTAGGGTTATGATTTGGTTTGGTTTAAGGGCCATGGGTAGAGTTAGGGCTAGTTTTAGGATTAGGGCTAGTGTTAATGTGAGGTTTAGGCTTAGGTTGAGGGTTAGATTTAGAGTTATGTTTAGATCTAGGCTTTGAGCTAGGGCTAAGAATAGGTCTAGGGTTAGGGCTAAGTTTAGGACTGGGTATAGTGTGAAGGTAAGGAATAGGTTTAGAACTAGATATAAGACTAGGGCGAGAGTTTGATTTAGTTTTAGGGCTAGAGTTAGGGTTGGGTTATAGATAGGGCTAAATTAGGCCTGGGATTAGGACTAGGGTAAGTGTTAGGGTTAGGCCTAGGTTGAGGTCTAGGGTTAGTGTTAGGGTTAGGGTTAGGTTAGTACTAGGGTTAGGATTAGAATTAGAGTTATGGTTATGTTTACATTAAAGATTAAGGCGAGGTTTATAGCTAGAATGTGGGCTAAGGTGTGTGTTAGGATTAGGACTAGGATTAGAGTAGGGCTAATGTCAGGTCTAGAGTTACAGTTAGGGAGAGTTTTAGGGTTAGATTTATAGCTATGTCTATTGTAAGGGTCAGGTTTCTTGTTAGGGTAAGGTTTAGAGCTATGCATATTATTTGGTTCAGGGTCAGTTTTAGGGTTTTTATTAGATTAAGGTTTAGGGTTAAGGCTCCAGTTATCATTATGGTTAGGGATAGGTTAATGATAGTTTTAGGTTTAGAGTTCAGGTTAGTTGTAGGGTAATGCATAGGTTTAGGGTTAAGAATTGGATTAGGGTTCAGCCTAGGGTTAGCAGAAGTGTTAGGGTTTTCATTAGGGTTATGTATAGGGTTACAGCTAGTGATAGGGCTAGTGCTATGCCTAGGATTAAGTCTAGTGATAGGCCTAGATTTAGGGTTAGTGCTGAGGTTAGGGTTATGTTTAGCTTTAGAGTTAAAGCTAGGGTAGGGCTTGGTTAAGTCTATGTTTTGCAATAGTTTAGGGCTATGGCAAATGTAAGAACTTTGTTATGATTAGGGCTAGTTTTAGGGTTAATGTTAGAGCTAAGTATAATTTTAGGGTTAGGTTTATGTTTAGGGTGATGTTTAGAGCTAGGGCTAGTGTTAATGTCAGGGTCAGTGTTCAGTTTAGGGTTATGGTTAATGGTAAAGCCAGAATTAGGGCTAGGGTTAAGACTAGGAGAAGGGTTAGTTTTTGGCATTACATTAAGGGTTATTATTAGGGCTAGGGCAAAGTTTTTCTTTAGGTCTAGGACTAGAGTTATGGATAGATTAGGATTAGGCTTAGGACTAAAGCTAGTGTTATGGTTAGGTTTAGGTATACATTTACCAGTAGAACTAATATTATGGTTTGGTTTACGGTTAGTTTCAGAATTAGACCTATGATTAAAGTTAGAGTCAGAATAAGGATCAGGGTTAGGATTATGGTTTGGGTTATGGTTAGAGCTAGAATGAGGACTAGGGTTAAGGCTTTTAATAGGGTTGGGGTTTGGGTTAGGTTAAGGAATAGAATTAGGATTAGGATTAGGATTAGCATTAGCATTAGGTTTAGGTTTTGGTATAGGTTAAGGGATAGGGTTTGAGCTAAAATTTGGGCTAGGGTAAGAATTAAAGCTAGGTTTAGGCTTGGATTAAGGATAGTTTTTGTGTTAGGGTTATGGCTAGTTTTAGAGCCATGGCTAATGTAAGAACTATGGTTCTTAGGGTTAGTTTTAGGGTTATGGTTAGGGGTTAAACCTCTAGTGTTTGAATTATGTTTAAGGTAACTTGAAATTTAGAGCTAAGGTTAGTGTTTGGTTAATAATCAGGGTCAGGTTTAGTTTTAGGGTTAGGGTTAGGACTCGAATTAAGGTTAGGGTTACTGTAAGTGCTCAGTTTAAGGTTAGGGTGGTGTTTAGAGCTAGGATGAGTGTAAGGATATAAGTCAGATTTAGGGTTAGTATTAAGGTTAAGATTAGGACTCGAATTAGGGAGGGTTAAGTCTAGGTGTAGTGTTATGTTTTGGTTTAAGTTAAGGTTTAGGTTTAGGGTTATTGCTCGGTTTTGTTTTACTGCAAGTGTTAGTGTTAGGGCTAGTTTTATGATTAGCGTTAGCACTAGGGCTAGTGTTAATGTTAGGCTTAGGCTTAGGTTTTGGGTTAGATTTACAGTTAGGGTTATATATAGGTTTAGGACTAGGAATAAAGATTTGGCAATGATTATGTCTAGTTTTAGGGCTAGGTTTAGGATTACAGTAATTGATAGGGTTAGAAGTAGGGACAGGGGTAGTGTGAAAGTTAGAGTTAGTCTTATGGCTAGGTTTAGGGTTAGGGTTAGGGATAGGGTCAAATTAGGCCTAGGATTAGGGCTAGGTTTAGTATTCACTTTAGGCCTAGAGTTAGGGTTAGGGTTAGGGTTAAGTTTAGGTTAAGGAATGGCATTATAGCTAGGTTTAGAGATAAGGTGAAGGTTAGAATTAGAGTTAGGGCTATGGTAAGGGTTAGGGTAATGATTAAGGCTAGGTTTGGGGCTAGGATGAGGGCTATGGTTTATTTTAGTGTTAGGGCTAGGATTAGGGCTAGGGCTAGTATCACATCTAGGGTTATGGTTAAAGATAGTTTTAGAGTTAGGTTTATGGCTACATGTAATATATAGATTAGTTTTAGGGTTACGGTCAGGTTTAGAGCTAGGGGTATTAGTAGGGTCAAGGACTGGGTTAGATGTTTGGGATAGTTTAAGTTTTAATGTTAGGGATCTATTTAGCATTATGATTAGTATAAGTGTAATGATAGGATGAGGTTTCAAGTTAAAGTTTGGTTTAGAATAATTCATAGGTTTAGAATTAGGGATAGGGTTAGGTTTAGTCCTAGAGTTATGGTTACAGCAATGGATAGGGTTAGATATAGGTTTAGGGCTAGGGTTATGGTTTTGATTAGGGCTAGGGTTAGGATTAAGGTTAGGGTTAAAGCTCTGGTTAGGGCTTGGATTAGGGCTAGGTTTCGGGTTAAGTTAGAGCTAGAGTTATGGGTAAGGCTAATGTAAGAACTAGGGTTACAATTAGGGTTAAAGTTAGGGTTAGGGTTATCTTAGGTTTAGGGTTTGATTTAGAATTAAAATTATGTCTAGGTTAGGGCTAGAGTTAATGATAGGGCTAGGGTTAGGTCTGGGTTTTGGCTTAGGATTAGGGTTCCAGTAAGGTATTGGGTTAGAACTAGGGATTGGGCTAGTGTGAGAGTTAGAGTTAGTCGTAGGGCTAGGGTTAGCATTAGGGTTATGACTAGTACTAAATTAGTGCTAAGATTGGGGCTAGGGTTAGTTCTTGGGTTAGGCCTCAAGTTAAGTTTAGGATTTGGATTAAGACTATGTTTAGGGCTAGGATAAGGGCTGGGTTTTGTGTTAGGTTTAGGGCAAGGATTAGGGCTATGGCTAATGTCAGGTCTAAGCTTATGGTTGGAGATAGTTTTAGGATTAGTGTTATGGGTAGTTCTATTGTAAGGGTTAGGTTTAGTGTAAAAGTCATCCTTAGATCTAGGAGATTTATTATGGTCAGAGTCAGTGTTAGTTTGTTTGAGGTTAGTTTTTAGGTTTACAGCTTAAATTACCACTAGGGTGTGTGTTAGGGTAGTGATAGGGAATTTACATTAGGTTTAGTGTAATTGATAGATTTAGGGTTATCGATAGGGTTAAGGTTAGGCCTAGGGTTCACATTAGGGAAAGGGTTATGGTTAGTATAATGGAGATTATTAGAGCTAAGTTTAGGTCTAGTTTTATGGTTAAGAAGAGGTTTTGAATTAGGGTTAAGGTTAGGGTTAAAAGTAGGTTTAGATTTAGGTTTATGTTTAGCATGAGGGTTGGGTTTTGAGCTAGGTTTAGGGCTAGGGTGAGGGTTAGGTTTAGGGTTACTTTTAGGAATAAGATTATAGTACTAATAGGTTTAGGGTTAGGCTTAGGGCTAGGGACATCATTAGGTATAGGGTTAGGGTTAGGGTAATGTATACGATTAGATGTAGATTTAGGGCTATGTTTAACGTTAGATTCAGTTTTAGGCTCAGAGTTAGGGCTATGGTTATTTTTAGGTTTATATTAAGTGTTAGGGTTTGAGCTAGATTTAGGTCTATGGCAAATATGAGGTTTAAGTTTAGGTTCAGTTAGGTTTAGGTTTAGCATTAAGCTGAGGATTATCAATAATGTTAGGTTTATGTTTAGAGAAATGGGTAGGTTGAGAGCTTGGTATAGGGCTAGGGAAAAGATTAGGATTAGGGATAGGGTTAGGGTTAGATTGAAAGATAGGTTTAGGTTTATGTTTAGAGTAATATTTAGGCATTGAGCTAGGATTAGGACTAAGGCAAAGGTTAGGTTAGGGTTAGGGCTAGGGTTAGGGTTAGGGTTATGTTTAAGGCTTGATTTAGGCCTAAAATTACCTCTAGGTTTTGTGTTAGGTTTAGGCCTAGGGTTAGGGCTATGGGTAACGTAAGAGCTAGGTTTATGTTGAGGGCTTGTTTTAGGGTTGGGGTTATGGCTAGGTCTAGTTTTAGGTTTAGATTTTCAGGTAGGGTCAGATTTATAGATAGGTTTACTCTAAAGGCAGGGTCAGTGTTTGGGTTAGAGTTAGTGTTAGGGTTACAGCCAGAAAACAGACTATGTTAATGTCTAAGGTTAGAGTTAGTGTTTGATTTATTTTAAGGATTATTGTTAGGGTTAGGGCTAGGTTTATGTTTCGGTCAAGAGCTAGGGTTAGGGCTAGATTTAGGATTTGGTTTAGGTCAAGGGCTAGTGTTAGGGTATGGTCTAGGGTTAGTGTCAGTTTTAGACCTAGGGTTAGTTTTATGATCAAAATAAGTGTCAGGTTTGGGATTAGGGTTTGGAATAGGCTTAGAGCTAGAATGAGGGCTAGGGTTATGACTATTAATAGTTTTAGGGTTGTGGTTAGCCTAAGGATTAATGATAGGTCTAGGGTTACCATAAGGTTAGGGTTTTTCTTAGGTTAAGGGATAGCCTTAGAGCTAGGGTTAATGATAGATTTAGGGTTAGGGTTAGGGTAAAATATAGGTTTAGAGCTCGGATTATGGCTAGTTTTTGTGATAGGGTTAAGGCTAGATTTGGGCATTGGCTAATGTAGGAGCCAGGGTTACAATTAGGGTTAGTTTTAGGGTTAGGTTTAGGGGTAGGTCTTGTGTTAGGTTTAGGTTTAAGGGTAGGGTAATATTTAGAGCTAGGGTTATTGTTAGGATATGAGTCAGCATCAGGGTTAGTTTTAGGGTTAGGTTTAGGACTCAAATAAGTGCTAGGGTTACTGTTAGTGTTTGGTTTAAGGTGAGGGATGTGTTTAGAGCTAGGGTGACTGTTAGGTTATCAGTCAGTGTCAGGGTTAGTTTAAGGTTAGTGTTATGACTTGAATTAGGGCTAGGTTACTGTTAAGATTTGGTTTAAGTTTAGGGTGGTCTTTAGAGCTAGGGTCAGTGTTAGGATATGAGTCAGGGTCAGGGTAAGTTTTAAGATTAGGGTTAGGACTCAAATTAGGCCTAGGGTTATGTCTAAGTGTAGTCTTATGGTTTGGTTTAAGTTAAGGTTTAGGCCTCAGGCTGTTGCTCAGTTTTGTTTTAGTCCTAGGTTTAGGATTAGAGCTAGTTATAAGATTAGCATTAGGGTTAGGGCTAGTGTTAGTGTTAGGCTTAGGCTTTGGATTAGGGTTAGATTTGGATTTAGCATTAGACATAGGATTAGGGCTAGGTCTAAATATAAGGCAAGGGTTAAGGATAGGGTTATGGTTATGGTAACAGACAGGGTTAGAACTTGGGCTAGGGCTAGGGTGAGATTTAGAGTTAGTCTTAGACCTAGAGTTTTGGTTAGTTTTAGTGATAGGGCTAAATTAGGGCTAGAATTAGGGCTGGGGTTAGTGTTCAGCTTAGGCCTAGTGTTAGGGCTAGGGGTTATATTAATTTTAGGGTAAGGTATGGTGTTATAGCTAGGTTTAGAGGTAGGGTGGGGGATAAAATTGGGGTTAGGGCTAGGGTTAGGGTTAGGGTTATGATTAAGGCTAGGTTATGGGCTAGGATGAGGGCTAGATTTTGTTGTAGGGTTATGTCTAGAATTAGGGCTAGAGCTAATGTCAGATCTAGTGTTACAGTTTGGGGTAGATTAAGGGTTAGGTTTGTGTCTATGTCTAGTGTAAGTGTTAGGCTTTGGGTAAGGGTCAGGTTTAGTGATAGGTGTATTTTTAGGGTCAGGATCAGTGTTAGGGTTTCTTTTATGTTAAGGTTTAGGGATAGGGCTCAAATGAGCATTAGGGTTAGAGTTAGGGTTAGGGTGATTGATTGGGTTAGGTTTAGGTTCCAGGTAAGGTTTAGGGCTTGGAGAGCTTTTTGGTTAGCCAAAGGGTTAGGGTTAGGCCTAGGGTTAGCATTAGGATGAGGATAATATATAGGGTTAGATATATGGTTAGGATTAGGTTTAGGTTAGGATTAGTGCTAGAGTTAGCTTAGGTTTTTGGTTAGGGCTATTAAACCTAGCTTAGGGTTAGGGTTAGTGTTATATTTAGGGTAAAGTTTAGGGTTACAGCAATGGCTTGGTTTTGTTTTAGGGCTAGGGCTTGGATTAGGGCTAGTTTTAGTTTTAGCAATAATGTTAGAGCTAGTGGTAGAATTAGGTTTAGGCTTAAGACAAGGGTTAGATTTAGTGTTATGGTTAGATCTAGGGTTAGG
>NW_026005665.1:388165-452643 GCF_001458135.2 Marmota marmota marmota | reverse complement strand
ATATATATATATATATATATATATATATATATATATATATATATATATATATATCTTGTGTTAGGTTTAAATTTTGGGTAAGGATAAGGTTTCGAGACAGGGTTCGTGTTAGGGTAAGCATCAGTGTTCGGGTTAGCAATGGGTTTATTTTTAGGCCCAGAAATATAACTAGGGTTATGTCTAGGGCTAGGGTTAGTCTTTGCATTAGGTTAATGTTTATTTTTGGTCTAGGGCTAGGTTTAGTTTAGGACTAGGGCTAGAGTTATGGCTATTCTTAGGATTAAGTTTAGGTCTAGTGCTAGTGTTATTGTTAGGTTTAGGTATAGGTTTACTCTTAGGGCTAGTTTTAGGTTTCTGTTTAGTGTTAAGGCCAGGCTTTGACCTAAAGTTAGTGTTAGGATCAGAATAAGGTTAAGGGTTAAGCTTAGACTTTGGGTTAGAGTTACAGATAGAATGAGGGCTAGGGTTAGTACTAGTAATATATTTAGGATTTGGGGTAAGCTACAGATTAGTGTTATAACTAGGGTAGCATTTGAATGAGATTTTGGCTTAGAGTAAGAAATAGGTTTAGACCTAGTGTTTGGGTTAGTGTTAGGGTTAGGGTTAGGGTTTTAGTTTGGGTTAAAGCTAGGGTTGAGGCTCAGATTAGCACTAGGTTTTGTGTTAGGATTAAGGCTATGGCTAATGTAAGAACTAGCTTTACGGTTAGAGATAGTTTTAGGGTGAGAATTAGGGCTAGGTCTAGTGTTTGCTTGAGGTTTACAGTTGGAGTGATGTTCAGACTAGGGTAAGTTTTAGGGTCAGAGTCAGGGTCAGTATTGGTTTTAAGGATAGGATTAGGACTACGTGTAGAGTTAGAATTTGGTTTATGTTAAGGGTTAGTTTTAGGGCTATAGCTCAGTTTTGTTTGTGGGCTATGGCTAGGGTTAGGGATAGTTTTCAAATTAGAATTAGAGTTAGGGCTAGTGTTTGGGTGAGTTTTAGGTTTAGACTTAGGGTTAGATTTAGAGTTGGATTTAGTTGTAGGTTTAGGACTATGGCTAGTGTTAGGACTAAAGGTAGGGTTAGTGTTAGGGTTAGGCATTAGTTTAGTTTGGTACTAGAAATAGGCCTAGGGCTAGAGTTAGGGTTAGTCTTAGGGCTAGGGTAAGAGTTAGGGTAACAGTTAGCAATAAATTAGGGGTAGGATTAGAGCTATTGTCAGTGTTAGGTTTAGGCCTAGGGTTAGGGCTAGGGTAGTGTTAGTGGTAGTGTTATGGTTAGAGTAAGGGATAGGGGAAAGGATGTGGTTATACCTATGTTCAGAACTAGGGCGATTGTTGAAATTAGGTTTTGGGCTAGGGTTAGGCTTGGGGTTAGGATTAAGGCTAGGTTTAGGACTAGGATGAGGGCTTGGATTTTTGTTAGGTTTAAGGCAAGAATAAGATAGAGTGCTAATGTCAGGTCTAGGGTTACAGTTAGGAATATTGTTAGGGTTAGTTTTATGGGTAGGTCTAGTTTAAGGGTTATGTTTAGGGTAAGGTTCAGTTTAGATCTAGGTGTGTTATTAGAGTCAGTGTCTTTCTCATAGTTTGGGTTAGGTTTTGGTTTACTTTTAGGGCTTGGATTAGCATTAGAGTTAGGTTCAGAGTTAGGGTTAGAGTAATTGACAGGGTTAGGTTTAGTGTTCATTTTAAGTTTAGGTAAGGATAAGGTTAGTATTAGTGATAGGTTTGGGGTTAGGCCTAAATGGATAGGTTTAGATATAGGTTTAGGTATAGGGTTAGTGTTAGGTTTAGCATAACTCTTAGGGTTTGTGCTAGGATTAGGACTATAGCAAGGGTTAGGTTTTCAGTTAGGTTTAGGGTTAGGTTTACTTTTAGGGTTAGTGTAGGTTTAGGGTTAGGACTAGGGTTAAATTTACAGTTAGGGTTAGAGTAGGTTTATGGATAGGGCTAGTGTTATCATGATCTTTATAACTAGGGTTAGGGTAATGAGTGGGGTCAGAGGTATGTTTAGAGCTGTCTTTGGGTTAGAATTATGTTTAGGGTAATGGATAGGTTTAGGTCTAGGTTTAGGGTTAGGATTAAGACTAGGGTGAGGGTTAGGTGTAGGATTAATGTTAGGATTAGGTTTAGGGTAAATGTTAGTGTTTTAGCTATGGTTAGGGCTAGGTTGATGGTTAGGGTTAGTGTCAGGTCTAGATTTAGGATTAGGGTTAAGTTTAAGGCACAATTTATCATTATGGTTAGTGTTATTTTTAGGGTAATGAATAGGGTTAAAGGTATAGTTAGGGCTAGGATTATGTTTAGGATTAAGTCTAGGGTTAGATTTAGGGTTAGTGTTATGTTTAGTGTAATGGATAGGGCTAAGGTGAGGGTTAGAGTTAAAACGAGGTGTAAGGCTCAGTTTAGGGATACTTTTATGATTAGGGATACTTTTAGGGTTAGAGTTAAAACTAGTACTAGTTTTAGGTTTAGGTATACTTTTAGGGTCATGTTAGAGCTAGGGTTAGTGTAAGGTCAGAGTCAGGCTCAAGGTTAGTTTTAGGGTTATGTTAGGACAGTAATTAGGGCTAAGGTTAGGGCAAGGTGTAGGGTTAGGTTTTGGTTTAGATTAAGGGTTATGGTTAGGGCTATTGCTTGGTTTTGTTTTAGGGCTTGAACTAGATTAGGGCTAGTTTTAGAATTAGTGTTAATGTTAGGGCTAGTGTAAGTGTGAGGTTTAGGCTTAGGGTTAGGTTTGGACTTATAGTTATGGTTAGTTCTGTTAGGGCTAGGTCTAGTGTTAGGGCTAAGTTTAGGGCAATTGTTTTGGTTATGGAAAGGGATAGGGTTAGATCTAGGAATAGGGCTAAGGTAAAGAGTTAGAGTTATTCTTAGTGCTAGTGGTAGGGTTAGGGCTAAATCAGGGCTAGGATCTGGTCTAGGATTATTGTAAGTGTTAAGTTTAGAGTTAGAGTTAGGGTTAGATTTGGGGAAGGGTTGGGGTTATAGCAAAGTTCACAACTAGGGCAAGGGATAAAATTAGCTATAGAGCTAGAGTTAGGGTTTGGGTTAGGATCAAGGCTAGATTTAGGCCTAGGTTGAGGACTAACATTTGTGTTAGGGTTATGGCAAGAATTAGGGCTAGGGTTAATATCAGGTCTAAGGTCATGGTTAGGTAGAGTTTTCGGGTAAGATTTATGGCTAGGTCTAGTTTCAAAGTTAGGTTTAGCATGAGGTTCAATTTTAGAGCTGGGGTATTATAAGAGTCAGAGTCAGGTTTTGGGTTTTGGTTAGGTTGAGGTTTAGGTTTATGGCTAAAAATAGCATTAGGTTTGAGTTAGGGTTAGGGTAATAGATAACGTTATGTTTAGGCTTCAAGTTAGGTTTAGGGCTCAGATTAGATTTAGGATAATGAATAGGGTTAGGGTTAGTCCTAGGGTTAGCATTAGGTTTATGGTTATTATTAGGGTAATGGATAGGGTTAGAGCTAGGGTTAGAGCTAGGGTTATGTTTAGGATTATGTCTAGAGTGAGGGTTAGGTTTAGGGTTAAGGCTAGGGTTAGGTTTAGGGTATGGTTTTGGGTTTGATCTATTGTTAATGCTAAGGATAGGGTTAGGTTTAGGATTAGGTCTAGGGTTAGGATTAGGGTTACCATTAGGTTTAAAGTAATGGACAGGTTTATATGTTGGGTTAGGGTTAGGGTTAGGTTTAGGTTTAGGACTAGGTTTAGTGTTAAGTTTAGCATAATTGTTAGAGTTCGAGCTAGAGTTAGGAGTATGGCAAGGTTGGGTTTATGGTTCTGTCTAGGATTAGGTTTACATTTAGGGTGAAAGGAGGTTTAGGGTTAGCGCTATTGTTATCATGATGTTACTGGTTAGGGTTAGGGTAATGGTGTGGGGTTAGAACTAAGGTGAAGTCTAGTTTTCAGTTTAGGATTAGGGATAGAGTTAGGATTAGGGTTAGGCTTATCATTTTCTTACAGTTAGGTTAAGGGTAAGGATCAGGGATTGAGTAAGTTTTAGGGCTATGTTGAGGCTTCAGGTTAGAATCACGACTAGGAATAGAGTTAGGGTTAGGGTTAGTGCTAGGGCTAGGTTTATCATTAGGTTTAGGGTTATGGTAAGGGTAACAGATAGAGTTAGAGCTAGGGTTTGGGCTATGGTTATGGTTAGGATTAGGGCTAGGATTGGGGTTAGGGTTTGGGCTAGGTTTATGTTTAGTGTAAAGGCTATGGTTTGAGCTAGTGTTAGTGATAGGGCTAGGTCGAGGATTAGGTTCAGACTTAGGTCTAGGCACAGGATTATGGTAGGTTTAGGGTTAGGGTTAAAGTTCGGGATAGGGTTATCATTAGGATTAGGATAAGGGTTACAGTAATGGATATGGTTAGATGTAGGTTTAGGTTTAGATTGAGGGTTAGATTTAGTTTTAGGGTTATTTTTAAGTCTACGGTTATGTTTAGGTTTATGGTATGGCTTAGGTTTTGAGCTAGGGTTAGGGCTATGGTGTGTGTTAGTTTTAGGGTTAGGTCTATTGTTAGTTTTCGGGTTAGGGTTAGGGTTACAGTTAGAGTTAAGGCTAGTGTTATCATTACATTTAGTTGTAGGGTTAGGTAAGGTGTAGGTTTATAGCTAGGTTTAGGGATAGGGTTAAGTGTTAGGGCTAGGGTTAGGGTTTAGAGTAAGGTATAATTCTAAGTTTATATTTATGGTAAGCGTTAGGCTTTGAGTAAGGTTTAAGTGTAAGGCTAGGTTAGGTTTAGGGTTAGGGTTAGGGCTAGTGTTAGGGTTGGTGTTATGCTTAGGACTATATTTAGCCTAGAATTCGCTCTAGGCTTCGTGTTAGGTTAAGACATAGAGTTAGGACTATGGGTAATGTAAGTGCTAGGATTATGATTAGGGCTAGTTGCCGGGTTAGCGTTATGGCTATGTCTAGTGTTAGGTTTAGGTTTTTGGTTAGGGTCAGGTTGTGAGATAGATTTAGTGTTAAAGGCAGGGCCAGTGTTCAGGTTAGAGTTATAGTTAAAGTTAAAGCCAGAATTGGGACTAGGTTTATGTCTAGGGGTAGAATTAGTCTTTGCAATAAGTTAAGGGTTATTGTTAGGGCTGAGGCTAGGTTTTTGTTTAGGTCTAGAACTAGAGTTAAGTCTAGATTTAGGATTAGAGTTAGGTCTAGGACTAGTGATAGTGTCTGTTTTAGGTATAAGGTTACTGGGAGGGCAAGTGTTACTGTTTGGTCTAGCTTTAGGGTCAGGTTTAGAGCTCGGTTAATGTTATGGTCAGAATGAGGGTCAAGGTTAGGGTTAAGGTTTGGGATAAGGTTAGAGCTAGAATGAGGGCTAGGGTTAGGACTATTAATATGGTGAGAAGTTTGATTAGGCTGAGGATTAGGGCTAGGTCTATGGTTACCATTAGGGTTTGGGTTTTGCTAGGGTTAGAGATAGTGTTAGAGAAAGTGTTGGGGTAGGGTTGGGGTTAGGGTTAGGGTTAAAGCTAGGTGTAGGGCAATGATGAGGGCTACATTTTGTGTTAGTGTTAGGGCTAGGGTTAGGGCAACAGGTAATGTAAGAACCAGGGTTACAATTAGGGTTAGCTTTGGGGTTAGGGGTAGGGGTTGTTCTAGTTTTAGTGTCAGATTTAAGGTTAGGGTGATATTTAGAGCTAAAATTATTTTAAGGATAGGAGTTAGGGTCAGGGTTAGTTTTAGTGTTTAAGTTAAGACATGCATAAGGGCTAGGTTTACTGTTATGGTTTGGTTTAAGATTAGCATCATGTTTAGAGCTAGGGTGAGTGTTAGGATATGAGTCAGGTCAGGGTTAGTTTTAATGTTAGGGTTAGGACACGATTTGGGCTAGGATTAGTTTTTGTATTAGTTTGGCTTAAGTTAAGGTTTAGGGATGGGTCTATTGCTCGGTTTTGTTTTAGTCCTAAAGTTACTGTTAGGACTAGTTTTACAATTAGTATTAGGGTTAGGTCTAGTGTTAGTGTTAGGCTTAGACTTAGAGTTAGGTTTACATTTATACATATGTTAGATCTAGGATTAGGCTAGGATTAAGGATGGGTCAAGGGTTAGGGCCAGGGTTAGAGTTATGGTAAGGGATAGGTTTAGAACTAGGGATAGGGCTAGTGTGAGAGTTAGAGTTAGTGATAGGGCTAAAATTAGAGTTAGTGTTTAGGATAGGGTTAAATTAAGGCTAGGATTAGGACTAGGGTTAGTATTTGGCTTAGGCCTAGCTATAGGGTAGGGTTAAATTTAAGTTTAGCATAAATAATGGTGTTATAGCTAGGTTTAAACGTAGGTTGAGGAATAGATGTAGGGTTAGGGTGGGGGTTGGGACTAGACTTATGATTAAGGCTAGGTTTAGGGATAGAATGAGGGCTAGTGTTTGTATTAGATTCAGGGCTAGGATTAGTGCTAGGGCTAAAAAAAGATCTAGGGTTAGGGCTAAATTTATTTTTAGGGTTAGGCTTATGGCTACGTCTAGTGTAAGGGTAAGGTTTAGGGTATAGTTCAGGTATAGAGCTCTGGGAATTATTAGAATTAGTATTTGGCTTAGGTTAAGATTTAGGTTTATGGCTCAAATTAGCATTATGCTTAGGGTTAGCGTATAGTTAGTATTTGTTGTAAGGTTCACATATTGTTTAGGGTAATTGATATGGTTAGCGCTGGTGATAAGGCTAGGGTTAGCCTTAGGGTTAGCATTAGGGTAAGGGTTATGGTTAGGGTAATTAATAGGGTTAGATCTTACGTTAGAACTAGAGTTATGTTTAGGAATATGCTTTGAGTTAGGGTTAGAGTTAGTGTTAGAACTAGGGTTAGTGTTAGGTTTAGGGTTATGTTTAGCATAAAGTTTAGGTTTTGAGCTAGGATTAGGGCTAGGTTTAGGGTTAGGTCTAGGCATAGCATTACGGTAGTTTTAGGGTTAGGGTTAGAGTTAGGGCTACGGTTATTGTTAACATTAGGGTTAGGGTTAAGGTAACAGATAGGGTTAGGTTAGGATTAGATTTGGTTTAGTGTTAGAATCAGTGATAGGGTTAGGATTAGAGCTATGGTTACCTTTAGGTTTACGGTTATGTTTATGGTTTAAACTATAGTTAGGGCTATGCTGAGTTTAATTTTAGGATTATGTCTATGTTTAGATTTCCCATAGGGTTAGTTTTACCATTAGGGTTCGGGCTAGGATTATCAATAAGTTTAGGTTTACAGTTAGGGTAATGGGTAGGTTTAGAGCTTGATTTAGAGCTAAGTTAAGTTTATGATTTTCGCTAGTATTCGTGTGATAGTTAGGGATAGGTCTAGGCTTATGTTTAGCATAAGGGTTAGGCTTTTATCTATCTTAGGACTAAGGTGAGGGCTAGGATTAGGTATAGGGTTAGTGTTAGGGTTAGGGTTATACTTAGGGCTAGGTTTAGGCCTAAAATTTGCTCTATGTTTAGAGTTAGGTTTAGGCCTAAGGTTAGGTCTATGGGTAATGCAAGATCTAGGGTTATGATTAGGGCTAGTTTTAGGGTTAGGGTTATGGCTGGGTCTAGATTTAGGTTTAGGTTTTGGTTAATTTCAGGTTTAGAGGTAGGTTTAGTGTTAAAGCCAGGGTCATTTTTGGGTTAAAGTTAAATTTAGGGTTAAAGCCAGAATTAGGACTTGATTTAGGTCTAGGGGTAGAGTTAGTGTTTGGGTAAAGTAAAGGTTTTATTTTAGGGCTAGGGCTCAGATTTTGTTTAGGTCTAGAGCTAGAGTTCAGGATAGATTTAGAATTAGGTTTAGGTCTATAGCTAGTGGTAGAGTTATCTTATGTATAAGATTAAAAGTAGGGCTAGTGTTAGTGTTTGCTTTAGGTTTACTGTCGGGTTTTATCTACGGTTTATGTTATGGTCAGAATAAGGGTCAGGGTTAGGGATAGTGTTTGGAATTTCATTAGAGATAGAATGAGATCTAGTGTTAGTATTATTAATAGGGCTAGGATTTGGTTAGCCTAAGGATTAGGGATAGATCTAGGGTTACCATTAGGATTAAGATTTTGCTCAGGGTAAGGGATAGTGTTAGGGGTAGGTTTAGGTTTATGGTTAGGGTTAAAGCTAAGCTTAGGGCTCAGATTAGGGCTAGTTTTTGTGTGAGGTTTAAGGCTAGGGTAGGGAAATGGCTAATATAAGGACTAGTGTTACATTTAGGGTTAGTGGTAAGGGTAGGTCAAGTGTTAGGGTTAGGTTTAAAATTAAGGTGATATTTATAGCTAGGGTTAGTGTTAGGATATCAGTCACATCAGGGTTAGTTATAGGGTTAGGGTTAGGACTCAAATTAGGGCTATATTTACTGTTAGGGTTCAGTTTAAGTTTAGGGTGGTGTGTAGAGCTAGGATGAATGTTAGGATATAAGTCAGGTTCAGAGTTATTTTTTAAGTTATGATTATGTTTCGAATTAGGGCTAGGGTTGGATCTAGGTGTAGTGCTAGATTTTGGTTTAAGTTAAGGTTAGTGTTAGGATTGTTGCTTCTTTTTTTGGTTTATTGCTATGATTAGGGTTAGGGCTAGTTTTATGATTAGCTTTAGGGTCAGAGCTAGAATTATAGTTAGGTTTAGGATAAAGGCTAGATTTAAGGCTAGGATTTGGGCTAGGTTTTGTGTTAGGTTAAGGACAAGAATCAGGGCTAGGACTAATGTCAGGTCTAGGTTTATAGTTAGTGATATTTTTAGGGTTAGGTTTATGGCATGGTCAAATTAAAGTGTTATGTTTTGAGAAAGGGTCTGATTAAGAGTTGGGGTATTATAAGACTAAGGGTCAGGCTTCGGGTTTGGGTTAGGTTAAGGTTTAGGGTTAAGGCAAAAATTAGCATTAAGGTTAGAATTAGGGTTAGGGTAATGGATAGTGTTAGGTTAAGGGTTCAGGTTAGGTTTAAGGTAATGGACATGTTTAGGGTTTGTGAAAGGTTTAGAGTTTGGCCTAGGGTTAGCATTAGGGTTATGGTTATGGTTAGGGTAATTTATAGGTTTAGACCTAGGTTTTGGGCTAGAATAATGGATAGGATTAGGGCTAGAGTTAGGGTTAAGGTCAGATTCAGGGCGAGGGTTACACTTAGGATTATGTTTAGGGCACGGTTTAGGGTTTGAGCTAGGATTTTTGCTATGGCTAAGGTTAATTTATGGTTTGGTCTAGGGTTTTGGTCATGGTTAGTGTTATGGTTAGGGCTAGAGTTATCATTAGGGTTAGGGTAATAGGTTTAGATGTCAGGTTAAGGATAGTGTTAGGTTGAGTTTAGCATTAGGTTTAGGTTTAGAATTAGGGTTAAGATTTTACCTAGCTTAGATTTAGGGTTAGGGTTAGGTTCACTGTTAGTTCTAGGGTTAGGTTTATGTTTAGAGTTAGGGTAGGTTTAGCTTTAGGTCTAGTTTATCATTAGGGTTAAGTTTAGGGTTAGGGTATTAGGTATGATTTGAACCAGTGTTAGAACTAGGGTTAAGATTAAGATTAGGGCTAGGGTTAAGTTTAGGGTTAGGCCATGGGTTAATGTTAGCATTAGGTTAAGTGTAAGGATTAGAGATTGAGCTAGGTTTAGGGCTAGGTCGAGGGTCAAGATTACAGTCTGGCCTAGGGTAGGGTTAAGATTACCTTTAGGGCTAGGGTTAACCTTAGTTTTAGGTATGGTTAGTGTAAAGGGTAGAATTAGAGCTAGGTTTTGTGTGATGGTTACAGTTATGATTAGGGCTAGAGTTAGGGTGAGGTTTAGGGTTAGGGCTAGGGTTATGTTTAGGTAAAGTTTAGGGTTTGAGCTAGGGTTAAGGCTATAAAGAGGGTTAGGGTTATGGTTCGGGCTAGGTTTAATGTAAGGGTTATGCTTTGGGTTCGGTTTAGGGCTATAATTAGGGGTAGGTTTTGTGTGAGGTTTAGGGCTAGTATTAGGCATATGTTAATGTAAGAGCCAGACTTATGGTTATGGCTAATTTAGAGTTTGTCTAGTGTTAGGGTTATTTTTTAGTTTAGGATAAGATTTAGAGTTATTATTATTATTTTTTTTTTTTGGGTAAGTGTCAGGGTTCAGGTTAGGATTAGGTTTAGGGTTAGGTCCAGGATGAGGAATAGGGTAGTTCTAGGGGTAGAGTTAGTTTTTGGTTTAGGTTAAGGGTTATTGTTAGTACTAAGTTTAGGTTTATGGCTATATTTAGGATTAGTTTTAGGTCTAGGGCTAGTGTTAGTGTTTGGTTTAGGGTAAGGGTTACTGGTAGGGCTGGTGTTAGGTTTCAGATAAGGGTTAGGTCAGGTTTAAAACTAGGTTTAGTGTTAGGATTAGAATAAGTGTCAGCATTAGGTTTAGGGTTTGGGTTAAATTTAGAGCTAGAATGAGGGCTTGGTTTAGGACTAGTAATAGAGTTATGGTTTGGGGTAGGCCAAGAATTAGTCTTAGGACTAGGATAGCAATAGGGTGAGAGTTTGACTAAGTGTATGAAATAGGGTTAGAGCTAGTATTAGGTCAAGGGATAGGGTTAAGGTTTGGGCAAGGGTTAGGGTTAGGTTTAAAGCTATGGTTAGGCCTTGGATTAGGGCTAGGTTTTGTATTAGGTTGAGGGCTATGTTTTATTTAAGTACTGGGATCTTGATTAGGGCTAGTTTTAGGGTTAGGTTTAGGTTGAGGTCTAGTTTTAGGATCCGGTTTAGGGACAGTTATGTGTAGAACTAGGGTTGGTGCTAAGGTCAGAGTCAGGGTTAGTATTAGTTCTAGGGTTAGAGTTAGGACTCGAAAGAGGGCTACAATTTGGGCTAGGTGTAGGGTTAGGGTTTGATTAGGTTAAGGTTTAGGGTCAGTGCTATGGCTTGGTTTGTCTTGAGGGCTAGGGCTAGGGTTAGGGCTAGTTTCAAATTAGTGTTAGGATTAGAGCTAGTGTTAGGGTGTGATTTTGGCTTAGGGTTAGGTTTAGATGTAGAGTTAGGTTTAGATCTAGGTTTAGGGCTACAAGGAAAGTTAAGGCTAGGGTTAGGGCTAGGGTTGAAGTTATCATAAGTGATTGGGTTAGAACTAGGGATAGGGCTAGGGCGAGTGTTAGAGTTAGTCTCAGTGTTAGGGTTAAATTTAGGGCTTAATGAGGGCTAGGATTAGAGCTAGGGTTATTATTAAGGCTGAGCCTAGGTTTATGGCTAGGGTTATGGTTATGGTTATGGTTAGGTACGATGCTATACTTATCTGTAGTACTAGCTTTAGAAATAGTATGAGGGTTAAAATTAGGATTAAGTCTATGGTTAGGTTTAGGTTTAGAATTAAGGCTAAGATTAAGGCTAATATTAGGGCTAGTGTTTGTTTTAGGGTTGGGGCTTCATTAAGGCTAGGGCTAATGTCAGGAATAGGGTTATGGTTAGAGATCATTTTAGGGTTAATATTATTAGAGTTAGGAATATATTTATGGATATGGTTAGTTTAGGGTTCAGATTAGGTTTAGGGTAATGTATACGTTTAGTGTTAGGAATAGATTTAGGGTTACCCCATCAGGGTTGGGATTAGAATTTGTATAATGGATAGGGTTACAGCTGGGGTTAGGGATAGGTTTATGGTTAGGATTAAGGCTAGGGTTAGGGTTAGGTTCTGGCTTATGTCAAGGGTTAGGTTTAGGGTTAGTTTCAGGGTAAGATCTAGGGCTAGAATTAGGGTTATGTTTAGGGTTAAAGGTAGTGTTAGGGCTCCGATTAGTGATAGGTTTTGGGTTAAGTTAGGGCTAGGTTTAGGGCTACAGCCAATGTAAGAACTAGGTTTACGATTAGAACTACTTTTAAGGATAGGATTAGGGCTATGTCTAGGGTAGGTTTTGGTTTAAGTTTTGAGTGATGTTTAGAGCTAGGTTTAGTGTTAGGGTCAGAGGCAGGGTCAGGGTTTGTTTGTTAGTGATACGACTCGAATTTTGGCTAAGTTTAGGGCTAGGTGTAGGCTTAGGGTTTGGTTCTTATGTTCAAGGTTAGGCTTAGGGCTATGGCTCAGTTGTTTTGTAGGGTTAGGGCTAGGGTAGTGCTAGTTTTAAAATTAGTATTAGTGTAATAGCTTGTGTTAGTGAGAGGTTGAGCTTAGGGTTAGGGTTAGATTTAGAGTTAGGGTCAGATATAGGATTAGGGCTAGAGATAGATTTACTGCTAATATAAAGGTACATGATAGGATTATGGTAAGGGATAGGATTAGAACTAGAAATAGAACTAAGGCAAGAGTTAGAGTTAGTCTTAGGCCTTTGGTTAGCTTATGTTTAGGACTAAGTTAGGGCTAGGATTAGATCTAGCGTTTATATTAGGGTTAGGCCTAGTTTTAGGCTTAGGTTTAGGTTTAGTGATAGGGTTAGGTTTAGGGGAAGGGATGGGGTTAGAGCAAGTTTTAGGGGAAGGGATGGGGTTAGAGCAAGTTTTAGAGTTAGGTCAAATGTTATAATTCAGTTATAACTAGTGTTATGGTTTTGTTAAATAATAAGGCTAGGTTTAGGGCTAGGATGAGGGCTAGGTTTTGTTTTAGGGTTATGCCAAAAATTAGGGCTAGGGCTAGTGTCAGGTCTACACTTATGTTAGGGATAGATTGAGGGTTAGATTTATGGCTAGGTCTAGTTTAAGGGTTCATTTTAGGGTAAGGGTCAAGTTTAGAGCTAGGGGTATTATTATGGTTAGAATTAGGTTTCGAGTTTGGTTTTGGTTAGGGTTTAGGTTTAGAACTTGAATTAGCATCAGGGTTTGATTAGGGTAATGATAGGTTTGGGTTTAGGGTTCATGTAAGGTGTAGAGTATTGATAGGGTTAGAGTTAGAAAAAGAGTTAGAGTTAGGCCTAGGGTTAGCCTTAGGGTTATGGTTGTACTTTGGATAATGGATAGGGATAGGGTTAGGGTTATATTTTGTATTAGAGCTAGAGTTAGTGTTAGGCCTCGGATTAGGGTTAGGTTCTGGTTTAGGTTATGGTTTAGAGTTTGAGATAGGGTTAGCCCTAGGGCAAGGGTTAGGTTTAGGGTTAGGTCTAGGTTATAGATAAGGTTAGGTTCAAGGTTACTGTTAAAGTTAGGGCTAGGGTTATCATTAGTTTTAAGGTATTGGATAGGGTTTGATTTCGTGTTATGGTTATGGTTAGGGTTAGGTTTTGGTTTAAGGTTAGGATTAGGGAAAGGCTTAGGTTTAGGTTTATGGTAATGATTAGGGTTTTAGCAAGGGTTAGCTCTATGGCAAGGGTTAGGTTTATGGTTATGTCTAGGTTTAGGGTTAGGGTAGATTTAGAGTAAGGGCTAGGGTTATAATCAGGGTTAGGGTTAGGGTTAGGGTAATGGGTAGTGTTAGAACTAGTGTCAGGGCTAGGATTTTCATTACTTTTAGGGTTAGAGTTCGGGTAATATGTAGGCTTAGAGCTAGGGTTAGGGATAGTTTTAAGTTTAGGATTTGGGCTAGGGTTAAGTTTAGGTTTAGGTTTAGGCCATGAGTTAGTGTTAGGGTTAGGTTAATTTTAAGTGTTAGGGATTGAGCTAGTGTTTGGACTAGGATGAGGATTAGGGTTAGAATCAGTATGAGGGTTAGGGCTAGGATTGACATTAGGGTTAGGTTTAGGATTAGGGTAACGGATAGTGTTAGAGGTAGGTTTTGCCCTATGGTGATGGCTAATTTCAGTGTTATTTATATGGCTAGGT
The DNA here is from genome assembly GCF_001458135.2 of Marmota marmota marmota. Lineage (NCBI taxonomy): Eukaryota > Metazoa > Chordata > Mammalia > Rodentia > Sciuridae > Marmota > Marmota marmota. The sequence goes on along the minus strand of NW_026005665.1, from coordinate 439,059 downwards.
CTAGTGTTAGGGTTATGTTTTTTTGTTAGGATAAGGTTTAAAGCTAGGGTTTGTGTTAGGGTAAGGGTCAGTGTTCGGTTTAGGGTTAGGTTTATTATTAGGGCCAGCATTAGTCTACGGTTTGGTCTATGGGTAAGGTTAGTGTTTGGTTTAGGTTAAGGGTTATTATTAGTGCTAGGACTATGTTTTTGTTTAGGGCTAGGCCTAGAGTTATCACTAGATCAAGGATTAAGTGTATTCCTTGGTCTAGTTTTAGGGTAAGGTTTAGTTATAGGGTTACAGGTAGTGCCAATATTACGAGTCGTTTTTTGGATAGGGTCAGATTTAGACCTATGGTTATTGTTAGGGTCAGAATAAGGATCAAGGTTAGGGTTAGGGTTTGGGATAGATATACAGCTAGATTGAGAATTAGGGTTAGAACACGTAATAGATTTAGGTTTTGGCTTAAGCTAAGAATCAGGTTTAGAACTAGGGTAGCTTTAGGGTTAGAATTTGCTTAGGGTAAGGAATAGGGTTAGCACTAGTGTTAGGGCTAGGGTTAGGGTTATGGCTAAAGTTAGGTTTAGGGTTAGGGTTAAAGCTAGGGTGAGAGATTGGATTAGGGCTAGGCTAGGTTTTGTATTAACTTTAGGGCTATGGCTAATGTAAGAACTAGGGTTACAATTAGGGCTAGTTTTAGGGTTAGTGTTACATCTAGGTTTAGTGTTTGCTTAGGTTTAGGGTTAGGGTTATGTTTAGGGTTATGGTTAGAGTTAGTGTTAGGGTTAGTGTTAGGTTTAGGGTTATTGCAAGGCTTAAAGTTAGGGTTAAATTTCAGGTAACGGTTAGGACTTGGTTGAGGTTTAGAGTTAGGGTTAAAGCTAGGGTTGGGGCTCGCAATAGGGCTGATTTGGGGTTACATTAGGGCTCTTGTTAGGGATACAGCTAATGTAAGAAGTAGGGTTAAGATTAGGGATAATTTTAGGGTCATGGTTAGGGCTAAGTCTAGTTTTATGATTAGGTTTAAGTTCAGGGTTATGTTTTGAGCTAGGGTTAGTGTTAGGTTCAGATTCAGGGTAAAGGTTACTTTTAGGGTTGGGGATAGGACTCAAATTAGGGGTAGGCTTAGGTCTAGATGTAGGGTTAGGATTTGGTTTAGGTTAAGGGTTTGGGTTAGTGCTATGGCTCCTTATGTTTTGGGGCTAAGGCTAAAGTTAAGGGTAGTTTTACCATTAATGTTAGTGTGATTTCTAGTAATAGGGTGAGTTTAGGTTTATGGGTACATTTAGAGGTATGGTTAATTCTAGGGCTAGGGCTATGGCTAGGGTTAGGGCTGCAGTTAGATCTAGTGTTTTGTTTACCCTAAGGAATAGCGTTAGAACTAGGAAGAGAGCTAGGGCGATAGTTAGAGTTAGTCTTAAGGCTAGGGTTGGGGTTAAGTTTAGGGCTAAATTAGGGCTAGGAATATGTCTAAGATTAGTGTTAGGGTTAGGCCTAGGTTTAGGGATATTTTTAAGATTAGGTATAGGGTTAGGATTAGGGGAAGGGATGGGGTTATAGCTAAGTTTAGCGCTAGGGCAATTATTACAATTAGGTTTAGGTCTTAGGTGTGTGTTAGAATTAAGACTAGATTTGGAGTTAGGATGAGGGTTTGTGTTAGGGTTAGGGCAAGTTTTAGGGATAGGGATAATGTCAGGTTTAGGGTTACAGCTAGGGATAGTTATAGGGTTAGGCTCATGGCTAGGTCTAATTTTAGGTTTAGGGTAAAGCCCATGTTAAGAGTAAGGTGTATTTTTAGGGTCAGGTTCAGATTTCGGGTTTGTGTTAGGTTAATTATTAGAGTTAGGGCTCAAATTAGCATTATGGTTAGAATTAGGGTTAGGTTTATGGATAGGTTTAGGTTTAGGATTCAGGTTAAGATTAGGGTAATTGGTAGGGTTAGGATTAGTGATAAATTTAGGGTTAAGACTAAGATTAGCATTTGAGTTAAAATATTGTTAGGGTAATGAATAGCATTAGAGGTAGTGTTAGGGCTAGGGTTTTGGATAGGATTAGGGCTAGAATTAGGGTTAGGCCTAGAGTTATGGTTAGAGCTAGGGCTAGGGTTAGGGTTTGCGTTGGGTTTAGGGTACAGGTTAGGTTGTGAGCTAGGGTTAGTGCTAGGGTGAGGGTTAGGTTTAGGATTTTATCTAGGGTTAGATTTACTGTTAAGTTTAGGGTTAGTATTAGGGTTTGGGTAAGGTTATATTTAGTGTTAGGTTAATAGATAGGGTTAGATGTCCGGTTAGGGTTAGGGGTTGTTTTAGGTTTAGCGTTAGTGTTAGGGTTTGGGCTAGGGTTAGTTTTAGAGTAAGGGTTAGAGATTTATCTAGGGTTAAGTCTACGATGAGTGTTAGGTTTAGGGTTAGGTCTAGGATTAGGTTTACAATTAGGATTAGAGCTAGGGTTCTCTTTAGGGTTAAGGTTTGGTTTAGGGTAATGGATAATTTTAGAGATAGTATTAGGGCTAGTGTTAACATTATGATTAGGGCTAGGATTAGAATTAGTTTTAGAGATAGGACTAGGGTTATGTTTAGGATTCGGTTTTGGGATTTATCTAGGGTAAGGTCTAATGCGAGGATTAGGGTTTACTTAAAGGTTAGGCTTATTTTAAGGGATAAGGTTAGGTTAGGGTTAGGGTTATGCTTTTGGCTAGATTTAGGCTAGGATTAGGGCTAGGTTTTGTGTTAGGTATGGAGCTAGTTTTAGTGCTATGGTAATGTAAGGTTTATGTTTATGGTTATGGCTAGGTCTAGTGTTAGGTTTAGGTTTTGGTTAGGGTCAGTTTTATAGCTAGGGTTAGTGTTAGTGACAGAGTCTGTGTTTAGATTAGGGTTAGGGTAAGGTCTCGAGCCAGAATTAGGTTTTGTTAGGTCTAGAGGTAAGGTTAGTGTTTTGCTTAGGTTAAGGATTATCATTAGAGCTAGGGCTAGTTTTTTGTTTAGGTCTTGGTTAAAGATATGGCTAGATTTAAGATTAGGTTTAATCTAGGCTAGTATTAGCGTTAGGTTTAGATATAGGGTTATGGGTAGGGCTAGTGTTAGGGTTTGGTTTAGGTTCAGGGTTAGAATAAAGGTCAGGGTTAGGGTTAGAATTTGGGTTATGGTTATAACAAGAATGAGGCTAAGGTTAGGAGTAGTTATAGGGTTAGGGTTTGGGTTAGACTAAGGATTAGTTTTAGGGCTAGGTTTAGCATTAGGGTTGGTGTTTGGCTAGGGTAAAATATAAGGTTAGAGCTATGGTTAGAGGTAGGGTTTGGGTTAGGATTAGGGGTAGTGTTAGGATTAGGGTTAGGGTGAAAGCTAGGGATAGGTGTCTGAACTGGGCTAGGTTTGGTTAGCATTATGTTTAAGGTTACGGCTAATGGGTGATCTAGGTTTATGATTAGAACTAGTTTTAGAATTAGGGTTAGGACCAGGTCTAGTGTTAGGTTAAGGTTCAGTTTTAGGGTGATGTTTAGAATTAGGATTAGTGTTAATGTCAGAGACAGTTTTGGGATAGATTTAGCATTAAGATTGGGACTCAAATTAGGGCTAGGCTTAAGGGTAGATATAAGGGTATGATTTGATTTAGGTAAATGATTAGGGTTAGTCTTATGGCTCAGTTTTGTTTTAGGGCTAAGCCTATGCTTAGGGCAAGTTTTCAGATTAGCATTAGGGTTAGGGATAGTGTTAGGATAAGGTTTAGTTGTATAATTATGGTTACATTTAGAGTTAGGTTTAGGTCTAGGGTTAGGACAATGTGTAAGGTTAGGGCTATGGTTATTCTAGGCTATGGCTAGGAATAAAGTTATGGTAAGTGATACGGTTAGAATTAGGGCTAGAGGTAGGGCGAGACTTATAGTTAGTCTTAAAGCTAGGATTAGGTTTAGGTTTAGGATTAGGGCTAGGTTTAGTGTTAGGGTTAGTCCTAGGATTAAAGTTAGGGATAGGTTTAGTGTTAGGTTTAGGGTTTGGGTTTGGTTTAGTGTAAGCAATGGTGTTATAACTAGTTTTAGGGCTATGGAAAGGGTTAGAATTAGGCTAGGTTTTGCACTAGGATGAGAGCTAGTGTTCATGTTAGTCTTAGGTCTTGGATTAGGGCTAGGGCTAATGTCAGGTCCAGGGTTACATTAGAGACAGTTTTTGGTTTATGTTTATGGTTAGGTGTAGTGTAAGGGTTAGATTTAGGGTAAGGGTCAAGTTTACAGCTGTGTGTATTATTAGGGTCAGTCTTTGGCTTCAGGTTTGGTTTAGGTTAAGGTTTAGGTTTAGGGCTCGAATTAGCATTAGGTAAGTGTTAGGGTTAGGGTAATTAATAGGCTTAGGATTAGGGTTCAGGTTAGTTTTAGGGCAATGAATAGGTTTAGGTGTGTGATAGGGTTAGGGTTAAGCCTAGGGTTAGCATTAGGTTTAGGATAATGGTTAGGGTAATGGATAGAATTAGAGCTAGGTTTAGGGCTACTATTATCGTTAGTTTTAGGGCTAGAGTTAGGGTAGTAGATATAATTAGAGCTATGGTTAGGGCTATGGTTAATGTTAGGATTAGGGCTAGTGTTAGGTTAGCGTTTGGGACAGGGATAGGGTTATGTTAAGGGTCAAATTTAGGCTTTGGTCTAGGTTTAGGTCTAAAGCAAGGCTTAGGATTTGGGTTAGGGCTAGGGTTAGGTTTAGGGTTACACTTAGGGCTATGTTCAGGCCTAAAATTATGGCTAGGTTTTGTGTTAGTTTAGGCCTAAGGTTAGGGCCATGGGTAATGTAAGAACAGGGTAATTATTAGGGCTAGTTTTAGGGTTAGGGTTATGGCTAGGTCTAGTGTTAGGATTAGGTTTTGGTTTACGGTGAGCTTTGGAGCTAGGATTATGTTAGGGTCAGGGATTTCAAGTTAGATTTAGTGTTTGGTTTAGTGCCAGAATTATGAGTAGGGTTAGGTCTAGGAGTAGGGTTAATGTTTGGGTTAGGTTAAGGGTTATTGTTAGGGCTAGAATTAGGTAGTTGTTCAGGTCTAGGGCTAGAGATATTGCTAGATTTTGGATTAGGTTTAAGTCTAGGGCTAGTGTTAGGATTAAGTTTATGTGTAGGATTACCAGTAGGGCTAATATTATGGTTCGGTTTCAGGTTAGGGTCAGGTTTATACCTGCAGTTAGTGTTTGGGTCAGAATAAGTGTCAGGGTTAGGGTTTGGGTTTGGGTTTGGGTTAGAGCTAGAACGAAGGTTAGGTTTAGGACTAGTAACAGGGTTAGGCTTTGGGTTAGGCTCTGGATTAGTGTTAGGACTAGGGTTAGCATTAGGTTTAGGGTTTAGCTTAAGGTAATTGATAGGGTAAAAAATAGGATTAGATCTAGGGTTAGGGTATGGATTAGGGCTAGTTTTAGGATTAGGGTTAAAACTATAGTTAGCGCTCGGCTTAGGGCCAGGTTTTTTGTTAGTTAGTGTAAGGCCTACAACTAATGTATAACCAGGGTTATGATTAGGACTAACTTTTGGGTAAGTGTTATGGCTAGATCAAGTGTTAGGTGTTAGGGTTACCTTACGTTTAGCGTGATGTTTAGAGCTAGAGTTATAGTGTTAGGGTCAGGGTCAGTGATCAGGTTATAGTTAGGGTTAAGTTTAAACCCAGAATTATCACTAGAGTTAGGTCTAGGGGTAGGGTTAGTGTTTGTGTTAGGTTAAGGTTCATCATTAGGGCTAGGGTTAGTTTTTTGTTTAGTTCTAGGGCTAGAGATATGACTAGATTTAGGATTAGGTTTAGGTATAGGGCTAGTATTAGGGTTAGGTTTAGGTGTAGGTTTATTGTTAGTTCTAGTGTTAGGGTTCGGTTTATGGTTAGGGTCAGGTTTAGACATACAGTTTACCTTTAGGGACAGAGTAAGTGTCAGGATTAAGTTTAGGGTTTGGGTTATGGTTAGAGCTAGAATGAGGGCTAGAGTTAGGACTAGTAATAGGGTGAGCTTTTGGGTTAGGCCAAGGATTAAATTTATGCCCAGGGTTAGCATTAGGGTTTGGGTGAGTTTAGGGTAAGTGATAGGATTAGACATAGGATTAGGGCTATGTTTAGGGTTAAGGTTAAGGCTAGTATTAGGTTTAGGTTTAGGGTTAAAGCTAGGGTTTGGTCTTGCATTAAGGCTAGGTTTTTTTAGAGTTAGGGCTAGTTTTAGATTTATGGCCAATATATGGACTAGGGTTAGGATTAGGGTTAGGATTAGGTTTATGGGTTTGTTTTCTGTTAAGTTTGGGGCTAGAATTACGGCTAGGGCAAATGTCAGGTCTAGAATTATGGCTAGGGATAGTTTTAGGGTTAGGTTTATGGCTAGGTCTAGTATAAGGGTTAGGTTTATGGGTAGGGTCGGGGTTAGAGCTAGGTATATTATCATAGGAATGGGCTGAGTTAGGGTGTGTGTTGGGTTAAGTTTTAAGTTTAGAGCTTGAATTAGCATTAGGGTTAGAGTTAGGGTAATGATAAGGTTAGGTTTAGGGTTCAGTTTAGGTTTAGGTTAATGAAATGGGTTAGGGTTAGGGATAAGTTTAGGGTTAGGCCTAGGGTTATCATTAGAGTTATGGTTATGGTTAGGGTAATGGATAGGGTTAGACATAGTGATAGGGCTAGGGTTATGGTTAGATTTCTGGCTAGGGTTAGGGTAAAGTTGAGGGCTATGTTCTGGATTAGGGTTAGGTTTAGGGTTAAGTTTAAAGCTAGGGTTAAGTTTTGGTATTGTGTTTGGTTAGGGCTAGGATTAGAGCTATGGTAATTTATGAACTAGTGTGGCAATTAGTGCTAATATTAGGGTTAGGGCTAGGTCTAGTGTTATGGTTAGGTTTAGGGTTAGGGTGATATTTAGAGCAAGGGTTATTGTTAGGGTTAGTGTCAAATTCAGAGTTAGTTTTAGAGTTAGGGTTAGAAGTCAAATTCGGGCTAAAGTTATTACTAGTTTTACGGTTAGGGTTTGGTTTAGGTTAAGGTTTAGGGATATAGGTTGGTTTTGTTTTAGGGCTAGGGCTACGGTTACAGCTAGATTATGGATTAGCATCAGGGTTAGGGCTAGTGTTAGGTTGAGGTTTAGGCTTAGGGTTAGTGTTAGATTTAGAGTTAGGGTTAGATCTAGGGTTAAGGCTAGGGCTAGGGCTAGGGTTAGGGTGAGGGTTAGGGTTATGGTAACAAATATGGTTAGAACAAGGGATACAGCTACGGCAAGTATTAGAGTTAGTCATAGTAGTAGTCTTAGGATTAGGGTTAGAGTTAGGGCTAAATTCGGGCTAGGATTAGGGCTAGGGTTAGGGCTAGGTTTAGGGCTAAACTGGGGCTAGGATTAGGGCTAGAGTTAGAGTTAGAGTTAGGGCTAAATTAGGGCTAAATTTAGGGTTAAGTTTAGAGCTATATTAGGGGTTAGGATTAGAGCCAGGGTTAGTGTTAGGGTTATGACTACATTAGGGCTAGTATTAAGGCTAGGGTAAGTGTTAGGGTTAGACTAAAGGGTTGAACTAGAGTTAGGGTTAGCATTGGTTTTAAGGTTAAAATTAGGGAATGGGTGGAGTTATAGCTAGTTTTAGGTATAGGGTGAGTGTTAGAATTATGATTAGCCCTAGGGTTATGTTTCAGTTTAGGATTAAGGCTCTGTTTAAGGCTAGGTTAAGGGCTAGGGTTTCTGTTAGGGTTATGGCTAGGACCAGCTCTAGGGCTAATATCAGGTCTAGGGTTAATGTTAAAAATAGTTTTAGGGTTAGGTTATGGCTAGGTCTAATGTAAGAGTTACGTTTATGTTAAATATCAGCTTTAGGTCTAGGGATATTATTAGGGTCAGGATCACGGTCTGGGTTAGCATTTGGTTTAGCTAAACGTTTAGGGTTAAGGCTCAAATTAGTATTAGAGTTAGGTTTAGGATTAGGGTAATGGATAGGGTTTAGTTTAGGTTTCAGTTAAGGTTTAGGGTAATGGATGAGTTAGGTTTAGCAATCAGGTTAGGGTTACTATTAGGGTTAGGGTTACGTTTAGTGTAATGGATATGTTTAGAGCTAGGGTTAGGGCTAGGTTATGGTTTCGATTAAGTCTAGGATTAGGGTTTTGTTTAGGGCTAGCGCTAGAGTGTGATTTGGGGTAAGTTTTATGGTTAGGGTAAGTGTTATGTTTAGGGCTAGGGTTATGGTAAGGTTAAGGTAAGGGTTAGTATTTGAGCTAGAGTTAGGTCTAGGGCGAGTGTTAGGTTTAGGTTTAGGTCTAAGTTTACATTTATCATTAGAGTTATGTTTAGTGTTAGGGATAGGGTTTTAATTAGTGTTAGAGTTAGGGTTAGTGTAATGGTTATGGTTAGAGCAAAAGTTCAGGCTAGGTTTAACGTTAGGATTAGTGCTGGGGTTATGGTTAGGGTTTAGGATAGAGCTAGGGTTATGTTTACTGTAAAGGTTAGGCTTTGAGCTAGGGTTAGGTCTAAGGCGAGGCTTAAGTTTGGGATGGGTTTAGGGCTAGGGTTAGGCTGAGGGTTATGCTTAGAGCTAAGTTTAGGCCTAGGATTACGCCTAGGTTTTGTTTTAGGTTTAGGGCTAGTTTTAGGACTATGGGTAATGTAAGAGCTAGGGTTATGTTTAGGGCTAGTTTTAGTTTTAGGGTTATGTCTAGGTCTAGTGTTGTGTGTAGGTTTTGGATTAGTGTCAGGTTTAAACTACGTTCAGTGTTAGAATTAGGGTCAATTTTGGGGATAGGGTTAGGGTTAGGGTTAGATCCAGAATTAGGAATAGGTTTAGGTCTAAGGGTAGGGTAAGTATTTGGTTTAGGTTAAGGGTTATTGTTAGGGCTAGTGCTAGGTTTTTGTTTAGATTTAGGGCTAGAGTTATAGGTATATTTAGAATTATCTTTGCTTCTAGGTCTAGTGTTAGGCTGATCTATAAGTATAGGGTTACCAGTAGAGCTAGTGTTAGGGTTTGGTTTAGGGTTAGGGTCAGGTTTAAACCTAGGGTTACTGTTAGGGTCAGATGAGGGTAAGGGTTAGGTTTTCAGGTAGAATTAGTGCAAGGGTTAAGACCAGTATTATGGTTAGAGTTTAAGTTAGGCTAAGGATTAGGATTAGGACTAGGATTAGCATTTGGGTCAGGGTTTGGCTTAATGTAAGGAATAAAGTTAGAGTTAGGGTTAGGGCTAGTGTTAAAGTTAGGTTTATGCCTAGTATTTGGGTTAAAGCTAGGGTTAGGGCTCGGATTATGGGTAGAATTTGTGTTAGGGTTAGAGCTCCAGTTAGGACAATGACAAATGTATGAACTAGGGTTATGATTATGGCTAGATTTAGGGTTAGGTTAAGGCTAGATATAGTGTTAGGGTTAATTTAAGGTTAGGTTGATGTTTAGAGCTAGGTTTAGTGTTAGGATCAGGGTTAGTTTTAGAGTTAGTTTTAGGGTTAGTTGTAGAGTTAGGACTTGATTTAGGTTAAGGGTTAGTATTAGGGCTATGGCTCAGTTTGGGTTTATGGTTAGGGCAAGGGATAGGGCATGTTTTAGGATTTGCACTATGGTTAGGGGTAGTGTTAGGTTTTGGTTTAGGCTTATTTTTACAATTAAATTTAGAGTTAGGTTTAGATTTAGACTTAGGCTTAGATCTAGGATTAGGATTAAGACTAAGGATAGAACTAGGGATAGGGCCAGGGCAAAAGTTAGAGTTAGACTTATGGCTAGGTTTATAGTTAGGATAAGATTAATAAAGGCTAGGAATAGCACTAGGCTAATTATGGCTCGGGCTAATGTCAGGTCTAGTGTTGCGGTTAAAATAGTTTTAGGGTTAGGTTTATGTCTACATCTAGTGTAAGGGTTAGGTTTAGGGTCAGGGTCAGGTCTATAGCTAAGGGTACTATTAGGGTATGGTTCGTGATTAGTGTTTTGGAAAGGTTAAAGTTTAATGTTAGGGCTCGAATTAGCATTAGAGTTAGGATTAGGGTAAAGATAGTGTAAGGTTTATATTTCAGGTTAGGTTTAGTGTAATGGATAGGGTTAGGATTAGGGATATGGTTAGGTTTAGGCCCAGGTTTAGCATTGGGGTTAGGGTAATGGTTAGGGTAATGAATAGTGTTAGAGATAGGGGTACAGCTAGGGTTATTGTTATGATTATTGTTAGGTTTATGCTTAGGGTTAGAGTTAGGGTTAAGTCTATGGTTACGGCTAGGATTATAGTTACGTTAGTAATAAGGTTAGGGTTAGGGGTAAATCTAGTGATAGTGCTCAGAATAAGGAAAGGTTTTGGATTAAGGCTAGGTTTAGGGTAATTACTAATATAAGTACCAGGATTGCAATTAGAGCTAATTTTAGGGTTAGCATTAGGCCTAGGTCTATTGTTAGGTTTAGGTATAGGGTTATGGTGATGTTTAGAGCTAGGGTTAGTGTTAAGGTCAGAGTCAGGGTCATGGTTAGTTTTAGGGTTTGGATTAAAACTCGAATTAGGTCTAGAGTTATGATTAAGAGTAGGGTTAGGTCTTAATTTATATTAAAGGTTGGGGTTAAGTCTATGGCTTGGTATTGTTTTAAGGCTAGGGTTATCTCTGGTTTTAGGATTAGACTTAGGGTTAGGGCTAGGTTCAGGTTTAGGTTTAGGGTAAGAGTTAGGATTAGATTTAGAGTTAGGGTTAGATCTATGATTGCTGCTAGGGTTATGAATAGGGCTAGGTCTAGACCTATGGTTTGGGCTAGGATTATGGTTGCAGTAAAGCATAGTGTAAGAACTAGTGTTAGGACTAAGGTGAGAGTTAGACTTTGAGCTAGTGTTAGAATTAAGGATAGGGATAGGGCTAAATTAGGTCTAAGATTAGTGCTATGGTTCATGTTAGAGTTAGGCCTAAGTTTATGGTTAGCGTTATAATTAAGACTATGTGTTCGTGTTAGGGCTAGTATAATGGCTAAGGCTAATATCAGGTCTAGGGTTATGCTTAGGGATGGTTTTAGGGTTAGTTTTATGGCTAGGTCTAGTGTAAAGGTTAGGTATAGGGTAAGAGTGAGGTTTAGAGCTAGGGGAATTATTAGGGTAAGTGTCAGTTTTAGGGTTTGGTTTAGGTTTTAGTTTAGGTTTAGGGCTCAAACCAACATTAGAGTTATGGTTATGGTGATGATTGGATTAAGTCTAGGGTTCAGTGTAGGTTTAGGGTAATTGATAATTTGGGGAGAGTGATAGATTTAGGGTAAGGCCCAGGGGTTAGCATTAAGGTAAGGTTTATATTTACGGTAATGATACAGTTAGATTTAAGATTAGGGCTAGGGTTATGGTTAGGATTAGGTCATGATTTAGGGTTAGGGTGAGAGTTAGAACTAGGGTTTGCTTAAGGTTATGTTTAGTGTAAGGTTTAGGTTCTGAGTTATGGTTTGGGCTAGGCTGAGAGTTAGGTCCAGGATTAGGTCTAGGGATAGGATTACAGTAGGTTCTGGGTTAGGTTTAGGGTTAGTATTAGACCTAGAATTAGTGGAAGGTCAGTAAAAGGGTCATTGTTAGTGTTAGGGTTTTGGATAGGGTTAGATCTAGAATGAGGGCAAGGGAAAGGGCTATTAGTAGGTTTAGTGTTTTGATTAGCGTAAGGATTAGTGATAGGTCTAGAGTTATCCTTAGGTTTAGAGTTTTGCTTAGGGTTATGGATTGGTTTAGAGCTTGGGCTAGGGCTATGGTTATGGTTAGAGTTAGGACTAAGGCTAGGTTTAGGTCTCGGATTAGGCCTAGTTCTTGTTGTAGGTTTATGGCTAGGATTAGGGCAATGACTAATGTAAGAATTAGAGTTATCATTAGGGCTAGTTTCAGTGTTAGGGTATGGGTTAGGTTTAGTGTTAGGGTTAGGTTTGAGTTTACGGTGATATTTATAGCTAGGGTTTGTGTTAGGATAGGAATCAGGGTAAGTTTAGTTTTAGGGTTAGAGTTAGAACTTGAGTTAGGGCTAGGGTTACTGTTAGGGTTCAGTTTAAGGTGAGGGTGGTGTTTAGAGCTAGGGTGAGTGTTAAGATATGAATCACAGTGAAGGTTGATTTTAATGTTAGGGTTAGGACTTGAACAAGGTCTAGGGTTAGGTCTAGTTGTAGTGTTAGGTTTTTGTTTAAGTTAAGGTTAAGGGTTAGGATTTATGCTTGGTTTTGTTTTATTCCTAGGGTTAGGGTTAGGGCTAGTGTTAGTGTTAGGTTTACGCTTAGTGTTAGGGTTAAATTTGGAATTAGGGTTAGATTTAGAGTTAGGGATAGAACTAAGGATAGGACAAGGGTTATGGCTAGGTTTAGGGTTATGGTAAGGGATACCGTTAGAACTAGGGATCGGGATAGGGCTAGGGTGAGAGTTACTCTTAGGGTTAGGGTTAGGGTTAGGATTAGAGATAGGGCTAAATTAGGGCTAGGATTAGTGTTTAGGTTAAGCCTAGCATTAGGGTTAGTTTTAAGTTTATGGTTAGTTTAAGGGTCAAGGTTTAGAATTAGAGTTTAGAGTTTAGGCTTATAATTAGGGCAAATTTTGGGGTAAGGGATGGCTTTATAGCTAGGTTTAGACATAGGTTGAGTGTTATAATTAGGTTTAGGGCTGTGGTTAGGGTTTTGGTTATGATTAAGGCTAGGTTTAGGGCTAGGTTGAGGGTTATCTTTATTTTTTTTATTTTTTATTTTTTTTAGGGTTAAGGCTAGAATTAGTGCTAGGGCAAATTTCAAGACCAGAATTATGGTGAAAGATTGTTTTAGGATTAGGATTATGGGTACTTTTAGTGTAAGGATTGGGTTTAGGATTACCATCAAATTTAGAGCTAGGGGTATTATTAGGGTCAAGTTCTAGGGTAGGGTTTGGGATAGGTTAAGGTTTAAAGTTAGAGCTAGAATTAGCATTAGGGTTTGGATTATGGTTATGGTAATGGATAGAGTTAGAAATCAGTTTAGGGCTAGGGTTTGGTTATGATTAGCTCTAGGTTTTGGGTTTAGTTAGGGTAGGGTTAAGGTTATGGCTAATGTAAGTACTAGAGTTATGATTTTGGCTATTTTTTGTATTTTAGAACTAGGTTTACTGTTAGGTTTAAGTTTAGGTTTAGGGTGATTTTTTGACCTCGAATTATTGTTATTGTCAGAGTAAGGGTCAGGGTTAGTTTTAGGGTTTTTTCCTTAAAACTCAAAGTAATTCTCGGGTTAGGGTTAGAGCTTCGTTTAAGTTAAGGTTTAGGTTTGGAGCTTTGACTCAGTTTGGTTTTAGGGCTAGTGTTAGTTTTAATGAAATTTTAGGATTAGTGTTACGGTTAGGGCTAGTCTTAAATTTAGGCTTGGTCTTCGGTTTATGGTTAAATTTGGGGTTAGGTTTTTATCTGAGGTTAGTGATAGGGCTAAGGATAGGGGAAGGGTTAGGACTAGGATTTGGGATAGGGTTAGGTTTATGGGAAGGGATAGGATTAGAACAAGTGATAGGGCAAATATGAGAGTTAGAGTTATTGTTAGGGCTAGGGTTAGGGTTAAGGATAGGGCTAAATTATGGCTAGGGTTCGTGTTAGGTCTAGGGTAAGAGCTAGTTTTAAAATTAGCATCATGTTTAGGGCTAGTTTTAGGCTTAGGCATCGAGTTAGGGTTAGATTTAAAGTTAGGTTTCTAGATAGTCTTAAAGCTAGGACTAAGGATAGGGCAATTGTGACAAAAAGAGTTAGGGTTAGATTTAGGGTAAAGGATGTGGTTTTGGCTAGGTTTAGGGCTAGGGCAAGGGTTAGTATTAGGCTTAGGGCTTAGTTAGGGTTAGGGTTATGATTGAGGCTAGATTTATGGCTGGGATGAGGTTTAGCGTTTGTGTTAGGTTTAGGGATAGTATTAGGGCTAGGGCTAATGTCAGCTCTAGGATTATATTTAGGGCTAGATTTGGTGTTAAGTTTATGGCTTGCTCCATTGTAAAAATTAGGTTTAGGGTAAGATTCAGGTTTATATCTAGGGTTATTTTTAGGGTCAGTGTAAGGTTTAAGGTTTGGGTAGGTTAGAGTTTAGGTTTAGGATAATGAAAGGGTTAATTTTAGGGTTTAGGTTTGGTTTAGTGTAATAGATAGGGTTAGGGTGAGGCCTAGGGTTAGCTTAAGGGTTAGGGTTATCATTAAGGTAATGGATAGGTTTAGGCCTAAGGTTAGGGCTAGGGTTATGTATAAGATTAGGGCTAGTTTTGGGTTAGGGTTATGTTTAATGTTAAAGCTAGGTTTTGGACTGGGATTAAGGCTAGGTTTTGGGTTCGGTTAGGGCTATGGTTAAGGCTACAGCTCATGTATGAAGTAGGGTTATGATTAGTGCTAGTTATAAGGTAAGAGTTAGGGCTAGTTCTAGTGTTAGGTTGAGGTATACGGTGATGTTGATGTTTAGAGCCAGGTTTAGTGTTAGGATCAGAGTCAGGGTCAGGGTTAGTTTTCGGGTTAGGGTTAGGACTAGAATTATGGATATGGTTAGGGCTAGGTGTAGGGTTAGGATTTGGTTTAGGTTAAAGTCTAGAGTTATGGCTATGACTCAGTTTTCTTTTAGGGCTAGAGCTAGGGTTAGAGCTAGTTTTAGGATTAGCATTAGCGTTAGGGCTAGTGTTAGGTTTAGGTTTAGGGTTAGATTTATAGTTAGGTTTAGAGCTAGGGTTATGGCTATGAATTAGGCTAAGATTACACCAAGGGTTAGGACTAGGATTAAGGTTGTAGTAAGGGATAGAGTTAGAACAAGGGTTAGGGTTAGGGTGAGACTTAGAGTTAGTCTTTGGGCTAGAGTTAGGTTTAGGGTTATGGATAGGGCTAAATGAGGGCTAAGATTAGGGCTAGGGTTAGTGTTAGGGCTAGGCCTAGTATTTGGGTTAGGGATAAAATTAAGGCTATGTTTACGGCTAGGATAAGGGCTAGGATTTGTTTTAGGGTTAGGGCTAGGATTAAGGCTCGGGTTAATATCAGGTCTAGGGTTAAAGTTAGGAAGAGTTTTAGAGTTAGGTTTATGGCTAGGTCTAGTGTAAGTGTTAGGTATGTTAAGAGTCAGGTTTATAGCTAGGGTAATTATTAGAGTCACGGTCAGTGTTTGTGTTTGGTTTAGGTTTGAGGTTAGATTAGGGCTCAAATAAGCATTAAGTTTAGGCTTAGTGTAATTATTGGGTTAGGTTTAGGGTTCAGGGTAGGTTTAGGGTAATTGATAGGTTTGGGGAAAGCAATAAGGTTAGGGTTAAGCCATGGGTTACCATTATTGCAAGGGTTATTATTAGGGTAATGGATACATTTAGAGTCTAAGGTTAGGGCTAGGGTTATGGTTAGGATTAGTTCTTGTGTTAGGGTTAAGGTGAGGGTTAGAACTAGGATTAGGTTTAGGGTTATCTTTAGGGTAAGGGTTAGGTTCTGAGCTATTATTAGGGCTAGACTGAGAGTTAGGTTCAGAGTTAGGTATAGGGGTAGGATTATGGTAAATTTTAGGTTACGGTCGGGGTTAGGCTTAGACCTAGGTTTAGTGTTAGGGTCAGAATAAGGGTCAGGGTTAGGGTAAGGGTTTGAGGTAGCATTAGAGGTAAAATGAAGGCTAGGGCTAGGACTATTAATACGGTTAGGGTTTTGGTTAGTCTAAGGACTAGGGATATATCTAGGGTTACTCTTAGGTTTAGGTTTTCGCTTAGGGTGATTGATTTAGATCTAGGGTTAGGGCTATGGTTAGGGTTAGAGTTAGAGTCAAAGCTAGGTTTAGGGCTCAGTTTAGGATTAGTTTTTGTGTTAGGGTTAGGGCTAGGGTTAGGGTAATGTCTAATGTAGGAACTAGTGTTACCATTACGGTTAGTTTTAGGGTTAGGGTTAGGGGTAGGTTGAGTGATAGTGTTAGGTTCAAGGTTATATTAATATTGATAGCTATGGTTCTTTTTAGGATAGGAGTCAGGGTCATGCTTAATTTTATGGTTAGCGTTAAGGCTCAAATTGGGGCCATTGTTAATCTTAGTGTTTGGTTTGAGTTTAGGGCGGTGTTTAGATCTAGGGTGAGTGTTAGGATATGAGTCAGGATCAGGGTTAGTTTTAAGGTGAGGCTTAGGATTCGAATTAAGGCTAGGTTTAGGTTTAGGTGTAGTGTTAGTGTTTGGTTTAAGTTAAAGGTTTAGGGTTACGGCTATTGTTTAGTTTTGGTTCACTGCTAGGATTAGGGTTAGGGCTAGTTTTATGATTAGCATTAGGGTTAGGGCTTGTGTTAGTGTCAGACTTAAGGTTAGATTTAGTGTTAGGGTCAGGGCTGGGACTAACTTTAGGACAAGTGCTAGGGCTAATGTTAGGTTTACACTAATGGATAGAGATAGAACTAGGGATAGGGATAGGGATAGAGATAGGGTTAGGGCAAGAGTTAGAATTAGTCTTAGGGCTAGGGTTTGGATAGGGTTAGAGATATAGGTAAATTAGGGCTAGGATTAGCTCTAGGTTTTGTATTTAGCTTAAGCCTAGTGTTAGGGTTACGGTTAGGTTTAAATTTAGTGTAAGGGATGACATTGTAGCTAGGTTTAGAGGTACGGTGGGTGTTAGAATTAGGGTTAGGTGTAGGGCTAGAGTTAAGGTTATAATTAAGGCTAGGTTTAGGGCTAGGATGAGGACTAGGTGTGTTTTTAGGGTTAGGGCTAGGATTAGGGATAGGGCTAATTTCAGGTCCAGAATTATGGTTGAAGATAGTTTTAGAATTAAGTTTATGGCTACATCTATGCTAAGGGTTAGGTGTTGGGTTATGGTCAAATTTAGAGCTAGGTGTATTATTAGGGTCAAGTTGTGGGTTAGGGTTTGGGATGCGTTAGGGTCTCAAGTTTGGGTTGAATTAGTTTTAGGATTAGCGTTATGGTAATGATAGGGTTAGGTTTAGGATTCTGGTTAGGTTTAGGCTAATGGAAGAGTTAGTATTCAAGATAGGGTTAGGTTTATGCCTAGGGTTATCATTATGTTTATAGTTATGGTTATGGAGTTAGAGATCAGTTTAAGGCTATAGTTATGGTTACAATTAGGGAAGTGTTAGGATTAGGTTAGGTTTAAAGCTAGAGTTAGGCCTTAGATTAGTTCTAGGTTTTGGGTTATGTTAGTGCTAGGATAAGCTTAGGATTTCAGCTAATGTAAGTAATAGGTTTACAATTAGGGCTAGTTTTTTTGATTTTAGTGCTAGGTTTAGTGTTAGGGTTAGGTTTAGGGTTATGGTGATGTTTATAGCTATAAATGGTAGGGTCAGTTTCAGGTTCAGAGTTAGTCTTAGGGTTTGGCTAATAAGTCAAATTAGGGTTAGGATTAGGTCTAGGTGTAAGGTTAGGGTATGGTTAAGGTTAATGGTTAGGGTTAGAGCAATGGCTCTGTTTAGTTTTTTTTTGTTGTTGTTGTTGTTGTTGTTGTTGTTAGGGCTCCTTTTAGGATTAGTATTATTGTTTGGGCTAGTGTTAGGGGTGGGCTTATGCTTTGGGTAAGGGCTAAATTTAGAGTTACATTTTGCCTAAGGTTAGTGCTAGGGATAAGGATAGGGCAAGTATTAGTACAACGTTAGGGCTAGGGTTAGGGTTATGGGAAGGGACAGGGTTATAACAAGTGATAGGGCTAGTGTGAGAGATAGAGTTAGTCTTAGGGCTAGGGTTAGTGTTTATGGATAGGTCTAAATTACGGCTAAGTTCATGGTAGGTCTAGGGATAGGGCTAGTTTTAGGATTAGGATTAGTCATTGAGTTAGGGTTAGATTTAGTGTTAGGTTTCAATCTAGGGTTATTGCTAGGGCTAAGAATAAGGCAAGGGTTACCTTTAGCATTAGGGTTAGAGTTAGGGTTTAATTTAGGATAAGGATTTAGTTATAGCTAGGTTTAAGGCAATGCGTAGTTTAGTATTAAGATTAGAACTAGGGTTAGGGTTAGGGTTATGATTTAGGCTCTGTTTAGGGCTACGATGAGCACTAGGATTTGTTTTAGTGTTAGGGATAGTATTAGGGCTATGGCTAATGTCAGGTCTAGGGTTACAGTAAGGGATAGATTTAGTGTTAGGTTTATGTCTTGGTCCAGTGTAAAGGTTAGGATTTTGGTTAGGGTCAGGTTTAGATCTAGGGTTACTTTTGGAATCAGGGTCAGGATTAGGGTTTGGCTAAAGTTAGTGTTTAGGTGCAGTGCTCAAATAAGTGTTAGATTTAGGGTTAGGGTAATGAGAGTGTTAAGTTTAGGGTTTAGGTTTGGTTTAGTGTAATATATAGCATTAGGGTTAGGCCCAGGGTTATCAGAAGGGTTAGGGTTATCATTAGGGTAATGTATAGGGTTAGCCCTAAGGTTACAGATAGGGTTATATATAGCATTATAGCTAGTGTTTGGGTTATGGTTAGGTTTAAATTTAGGGTAAAAGCTAGGTTTAGGGCTCAGATTAAGGCTAGTTTTTGTGTTAGTTTAGGGCTAGGGTTAAGGTTACCGCTAATGTATGAAGTAGGTTTATGATTACAGCTAGTTATAGAGTTAGAGTTAGGTCTAGGTCTAGTGTTAAGGTTAGGTTTATGGTGATGATGATGTTAAGAGCCAGGGTTAGTGTTAGGGTCAGAGTCAGGGTCAGGGTTAGTTTTCAGGTTAGGGTTAGACTATAATAAGTGATAGGGTAAGGGATAGGTGTAGGATTAGGGTTTGGTTTAGGATAAGAATTAAAGTTAGGGCTATGACTCTGTTTTTGTTTTTTTTTGGGGGGGGGCTAAGGGTAGGGTTAAGGCTAGTTTTAAGATTAGTCTTATGGTTAGAACTTGTGTAGGTGTGAGATTTAGGGTTAGGTTAAGGATTAGGGATAAGAGTAGAGTTATGGTTAGATTTAGTCTTAGGGTTAGGGTTAAATTTAGAGTTAGGTTTAAATCTAGGTTTTGAGATAGGGCGAAGTATAGGGCTAGGGTAGGGCTAGGTGTATGGTGAAGGTAAGGGATAGGGTTAGAAGTAGATATAGGGCTAGTTTGAGAGTTATTCTTAGTCTTAGGACTAGGGTTAGGGTTAGGGATAGGGCTTCATTAGGGCTTGGATTAGGGCTAGGGTTAGTGTTAGGGTTAGGCCTAGGGTTAGGGCTCTGGATAGTGTTAGGTTTAGGGTTATGGTTAGGTTTAGGGTAAGGGATGTAAATATAGCTAGTTTTAGGACTAGGGTGAGATTTAGGGTTAAGTTTAGTGCTAATGTTAGGGTTAGGGTTATGACTAAGGTGAGGTTCATGGCTATTATGTGGGCTAACTTTTTTATTAGGGTTAAGGCTAGGATTAGAGCTAGGGCTAATGTCAGGTCTAGGATGCATTAGGGATAATTTTAGGGTTAGGTTTATGGCTAGGTCTATTGTAAAGTTTAGGTTTCTTCTTAGGGTCAGATTTAGAGCTATGGGTATTATTAGAGTCAGAGTCAAGGTTAGGGTTTGTGCTAGATGAAGGTTTAGGTTTAGTGCTCAAATTAATCTTATGTTTAGTGATCCAGTAATGACACAGTTAGGTTTAGGGTTCAGGTTAGGTGTAAGTTAATGGATAAGGTTAAGGCTAGTGCTAGGATTAGGGTACCGCCGAGGTTTAGCATAAGGATTATAGTTATCTTAGGGTAATCAATAGGGTTAGAGTTTGGGTTATGGCTAAGGTTATAGTTAGGATTAGGTCTAGGGTTAGGCTTAGGGTTTTAGTTAGTGCTAGGGTTATTGTTAGGGTTAGCTTTAGGCTTAAAGCTAAGGTAGGGCTTGGATTAGGGCTAGGCTTTGTGATAGGTTAGGGCTATGGCTAATGTAAGAATTAGTGTAATGATTAAGACTAGTTTTATGGTTAATGTTAGATCTATGTGTACTTTTAGGGTTAGTTTTCGGGTTAGGGTGAAGTTTAGAGCTAGTGTTAGTGTTAGTGTCAGGGAAAGTGTTCTGGTAGGGTAATGGTTAGTGTTAAAGCCAGAATTAGGGCTAGTGTTAGGTCTAGAGGTAGGGTTAGAGTTTGGGTTAGGTTAAGGGTTACTGTTAAGGCTAGGTCTAGTTTGTCATTAGGTTTTCAGCTATAGTTATGACTAAATTTAGGATTAGCTTTAGGTCTAAGGCTAGTGTTAGCGTTAGGTTTAGGTATAAGGTTACTAGTAGGGCTAGTGTTAGGGTTTGGTTTAAGGTGAGGTTTAGATTTAGACCTAAGATTAATGTTAGGGTCAGAATAATGATCAGGGATAGGGTTAGACTTTAGGTTACGCTTAGATCTAGAATGAAGTTTAGGGTTAGGACTAGTTATAGAGTTACGTTTTGGTTAGGCTAAGGATTAGTGCTAAGAATATGGTTAGCATTAGGGTGAGGGATTGGCTTAGGGTAAGATATAGGGTTAGAGCTAGGCTTAGGACTAGTGTTAGAGTTAGGTTTAGGGTTAAATCGCATCTTAGGGCTTGGATTAGGACTAGTTTTGTATTAGGGTTAGGGCTCGTGTTATGGTTATGGCTATTGTAAAAACTAGTGTTAAAATTAGGGTTAGTTTTAGGGTTAAGTTTAGGGATAGGTCTAGTGTTAGGGTTAGGTTTAAGGTTAGGGTGATGTTAAGAGCTAGATTTAGTGTTTGGATATGAGTCAGGGTAATGTTATGGTTTAGGGTTAGGATTAGGTTTCAAATTAGGGATAGGGTTAGGGCTGGTGTAGGTTTAGGGTTTGTTCTAGGGTAAGGGTTAGTTTTACTGATATAGCTCTGTTTTGTTTTAGGGCTAGGCCTTGGGATAGGGCTAATTTTAGGATTAGCATTAGGGTTAGAGCTAGTTTCAGGGTTAGGCTGAGGCATCAGGTTAGGGTTACATTTAGAGATAGGTTTCCATCTTGTGTTAATGCTAGGGCTAAGGATAGTGCAAGGGTTATGACTAGGGTTAAGGCTTGGTTTAGGGTTATGGTAAGGGATAGGATTAGAAGTAGGGACAGGTCTTGTGAGAGAATTATAGTTAGTCTTAATTCATGGTTTCGGGTTAGGGTAAGGAATAGGGCAATATTAGGGCTAGGATTAGGACAAGGTTTAATATTAGGCTTAGTGCTAGATATAGGGTTATGATTAGGGCTAGTGCTATGGTTAGGGTGAGGGTTAGGGTTTAATCTCGGGTTAGGGCTAGGGGGAGTGCTAGGTTTAGTGTTAGATCTAGGTTATGGTTATGGTTATGGTTAGGGTTAGGGTTGGGGTTAGGGCTAGGGTTTTCATTAGGGTTAGGATTAGTTTTAGAGTAATGTGATGTGTTGGATGAGAGGTAAGAGTAGGCTTAGAATTAAGTTTAGGTTATGGTTAAATTTAGGTTTAAGGATAGGTTTAGTTTTGATTCGTGCTAAGGTTTAGGGTTAAGTTTATGGTAAGGGTTAGGTTAAGGGTTAGGTCGAGGGTTAGATTTATGATTAGGGTTAGAAATAGGCTTAGGTTTAGGGCTAGGTTTATTATTAGGGTTAGGGTTAGGGTAATGTTAGGGTTAGAGCTAGGGTTACTACTAGGGTTAAGGTTAGGATTAAGGCTAGTGTTAGGTTTATGTTTACCATTAAGTCTAGGGTTATGTTTAGGCTAAGGGTTAGGCTTTGAGCTATGGTTATGTCTAAGGCGAGGGTTAGGGTTAGGGCTACATTTAAGATTATTGTTATGCTTAGGGTAGGTTTAGGCCTCGGATTAGGGCTAAGTTTTGTGTTAGGTTTAGGCCTAGGGTTAATGCTATGTGTAATGTAAGATCTGGGGTTCTGATTAGAGCTAGTTTTATGATTAGAGTTATGGCTATGTCTAGTGATAGGTTTAGGTTTTGGGTTAGGTTCAGGTTTAGAGGTAGGTTTAGTGTTAGTGTTAGGTCACTGTTCAGGTTAGAGTTAGGTTTAGGGTGAAATCCAGAATTAGGACTAGGGTTAGGTCTAAAAATAGGGTTAGTGTTTGCTTTAGCTTAAGGATTATGTTAGGGCTAGGGTTCAGCGTTTTTTTTTGTTTTTGTTTTTGTTTTTGTTGTTGTTGTTTGTTTGTTTTTTGGTTTTTTTTAGGTCTAGGTCTAGAGTTATGGCTATATTTAGGATTAGGCTTAGGTCTAGGGCTACTGTTAGGCTTAGGTTTAGGTATAAGTTTACGTGTAGGGCTAGCTTTAGGCTTTGGTTCATGGTTAGGTTCAGATTTAGACTGAGGTTTCGTGTTAGGGTAATGATTTGAGTCAGGGTTAGAGCTACAATGAGGGCTAGGGTTAGGACTAGAAATAGGGTTAGGGTTTGTATTAGGCTATGGATTAGGATTAGGACTAAAGTTAGCATTATGGATAGGGTTTGGCTTAGGGTAAGTGATAGAGTTAGAGCTATGTTTAGGGCTAGATTTAGGGTTAGGGTTAGGGCTAGAGCTATGTTTAGGTTTTGGTTTACTTCTAGGGTTAAGACTCAGATTAAGGCTAGTTTTTTCTCTTAGGTTTAGGGCTAGGGTTCAGGCTATAGCAAATATAAAAACTAAGTTATGATTAGAGTTAGTTTTTGGTCTAGATCAAGTGTTAGTGCTATCTTTAGGGTTAGTGTGCTATTTAGAATCAAGTTTAGTGTTAGAATATAAGTCAGGGTCAGGGTTAACTTTAGGACTATGACATGAATTAAAGCTAGAAGGTTATGGCTAGGTTTAGGTTTAGGTTTTGGTTTAGGTTAACATTTAGAGTTAGGAGAATGGCTTGGTTTTGTTTAAGGGATAAGGCTAGGGTTACGGCTAGTTTTAGGATTAGTGATAGTGTTAGGTCTAGTGGTAGGTTGAGGATTAGGCTTAGGTTTAGGTTCAAATGTAGAGTTATGGTTACATTTACGGTATGGCCTAGGGATAGGTTTAGGGCTAAGAATAGGCCTTGTGTAAGGTTTATTGTAATGGATAAGGTTGGAATTAGAAATAGGGCTAGGGGGAAATTTAGAGTTAATCTTAGGCCAAGGTTAGGGGTAGATTTAGGGTTAGGACTAAATTACAGCTAGCATTAGTGCTGGGGTTAGTGTTAGGGTTAGGCCTATTGTTAGGTTTAGAAATATGATTAATGTTAGGGTTAGTGTTAGTGATAGGGTTAGGAAAAAAGATGGGGTTATACCTAAGTTTAGGTCTAGGGCGAGGGTTGAAATTAGAGATAGGGCTAGAGTTAGGGTTTGAGATAAGATTAAGGCTAGGTATAGGCCTAAGATGAGGACTAGTGTTTGTGTAAGGGTTAGGGCTAGGATTAGGCCTAGGGTTAAAGTCAGGTCTGGGTTTATGGTTATGGTTAGTTTTAGGGTTATGTTATGGCTAGGTCTAGTGTAGGAGTTAGGTTTAGGTTAAGGGTCAGATTTAAAGCTAGGTGTATTATTAGGGTTAGTGTTTGAGTAGGGTTTGGTTTAGTTAAGATTTAGGGTTAAGGCTTGAATTAGCACTATGGATAGGGTTAGGGTTCGGGTTAGAGTAATTGATAAGGTTAGTTTCAGGGTTCATGTTAGGTTTAGAGTAATGAATAGGGATAGTGTTAGCAATAGTGTCAGCATTAGGCCTAGGGTTAACTTTTGGGTTAGGCTTATCTTTAGGGTAATGGTAGAGTTAGAGCTAAGGTTAGGCCTATGGTTAAGGTTAGAATAAGGACTAGGGTTAGGGTTAGGTCTAGGGTTCCTGTCAGGGTTAGGTTTGGTTTAAGTGTTAGTGTTTGAGCTGGGATTAAGTCTAGTGTGAGGGTTAGGGTTAGAGTCAGGGCTAATGTTATGGTTAGGGTTAGGGTTATGTTTAGATTAAAGTTAGAGTTTGAGCTAGAATTAGGGTTTAGAGTTAGGTCTAGGCTTCTTGTTAGGGTTAAAATAAGAGCTAGGTTTAGGGCTAGGATAAGAGCTACATTTGTGTGAGGCTTATGGCTAGCATTAGGGCTATGTGTAATATAGGAGCTAGGGATATGGTTATGGCTAGTTTTAGGGTTAGGGTTATGAATAAGTCTAATGTTCTAGTTTTGGGTTAGGATAAGATTTAGAGCTAGGGATTGTTTTAGGGTAACGGTCAATGTTCGGCTTAAGGTTAGGTTTATTGTTAGCACCAGATTTAGGACTAGCGTTGGGTCTAGGGATAGAGATAGTCTTTAAGTTAGGTTAGTGGTTATTGTTAGGGCTAGTGCTAGGTTTTTGCTTAGGGCTAAGGCTATATTTATGACTCTATTTATGATTAGGTTTGGTGTAGTGCTAGTGTTATTGTTAGGTTTAGGTATACTTTTACCAGAAAGTTGTAGGGTTAGGGTTTGCTTTAGAGTTAGTGTCAGGTTTAGACATAGGACTAGTGTTAGGGTCCGAATAAGGGTCAGGGTTAGAGTTAGGTTTAGAGCTAGAATGAGGGCTAGGGTTAGGACTAGTAATAGAGATAGTGTTTGAGGTAGGCTAAGGATAATGGTTAGGACTAGGGTAGCATTAGGGTGAGGGTTTGGCCCTGGGTAAGGGATAGGGTTAGAAGTAGAGTTACGGTTGGGTTAGGATTAGGGTTAGATTTAGGGTTATACCTAGGTTTAGGCCTCGGAATAGTGCAAGGATTTGTGTTGGCAGTAGGGCTACAGCTAATGAAAAACTAGGATTTCGATTAGTGCTAGTTCTAGGGTTAGCATTAGGTCAATGTATAGAGCTAGGTTTTATGTTAGGGTCTGAGTAAGGGTCAGGATTACTTCTAGGGTTAGGGTTAGGACTCAAGTTAGGGCTACATTTAAGTCTAGGTGTAGGGTTAGCATTTGGTTTATGTTAAGGTTTAGGGTTAGGGTTATGGCTCGATTTTGTTTTAGGGCTAGGGTACTGTTAGGGCTAGTTTTCCAATCAGCATTAGGGTTAGGGCTAGTGTTAGAGTGAGCTTTAGGCTTAAGCTTAGGTTTAGATACAGGTTTAGGGCTAGCATGAAGGTTAGGGCTAGGGTTGGGGCTAGATATAGGAATACAGTTTGGGTTATGGTAACAGATAAATTTAGAACTAGTGATTGGGCTAGGGCGAGAGTTAGAGTTAGTCTTAGTGCTGGGGAGAGTTTTAGGTTTAGGGTTAGGGCTACATTAGAGCTATTGTTAGTAGTAGGTTTAGGCTAGGTTTAGAGCCAGGGTTAGTGTTAACATTAGGGTTAAGGTAAGGTATGATGTTATAGCTACATTTAGGGCTAGGCAAAGCATAAAATTAGGGTTAGGGCTAGGGTTAATGTTAGGGTAGGTTTAAGGCTTGGCTTAGGAATTTGATTAGGGCTAGGATTTGTGTTAGGGTTAGGGCTAGGATTAGGGATACAGCTAATGTCAGGCCTAGGGTTATGGTTAGGGACAGTTTTAGGCTAAGGATTATGGCCAGGTCTATTGTAAGTGTTAGGTTGAATGTTAGTGTCAAGTTTACAGCTAGGGGTACTATTAAGTTCAGAGTCACGATTAGGATATTTGTTAGGTTAAGGATTAGGCTTAGGGCTCAAATTAGAAATAGGGTTAGTGTTAGGTTAGGGTAATGGATACGGTTAAGTTTAGGGTTAAGGTGAGATTTAGAGTAATGGACAGGTTTAGGGTTAGGTATAGGGCTAGGTTTAGTTCTAGGGATAGAATTCGTTTAGGGTTATGGTTAGGGTAATAGATTGGATTAGAGCTACAGTTAGGACTACGGTTATGGTTAGGTTAGCGCTATGGTTAGGGTTAGGTCTAGGGTTAGAATTTGGTTAGGGTTATGGTTAGGGTAATGGATAAGATTAGAGCTAGGGATAGAGCTAGGATTTTGGTTAGGATTAGGGCTATGGTTTGGGTTAGATTTCGGGTTAGGACAAGGTTTATGTTTATGGTTAGGTTTAAGTTAAGTTTTAGCGTAAGAGTTAGGGTTAGTGCTAGAGTTAAAGCTAGGGTTAGGGCTCTGATTAGGTCTAGGTTTTGAGTTAGATTAGGGCTATTTAGGACTAGGGCTTATGTTAGAATTAGGGTTATGATTATGGCTAGTGTTAAGTTTAGCATTATGTCTAAATCTAGTGTGTAGATTATATTTAGGTTTAGGGTGATGATTAGAGATAGGGTTCATGTTGCCATCAGAGTCAGGATCAGTGTTACTGATCAGAGTTAGGGATAGACTCAAATTAGGGCTAGGGTTAAGGCTAAGTGTAGGGTTAGGGTTTGTGTAAGGGTGAGGGTAAGTATTAGGAATAGGTCTAATTTCAAGTCTAGGATTATGTTATGGTTAGGTTTAATGTTAGGGTTTTGCCACAGTTTTGTTTTACAGCTAGGGCTACTTTTAGGATTAGCGATAATGTTAGCACTAGTGGTATGGTGAGGATTTGTCTTAGATTTATTTTTATGGTTAGATCTAGGTTTAGGGCTATGACTATGTTTAAGGCTAAGGTTAGAGTTAGTGTTAGGGTTATTAACGGATAGAGTTAAAATTAGAAATAGGGATAGGGTGAGAGTTAGAGTTAGTCTTAGGGCCAGTGTTAGGGTTAGCTTTAGGGTTAGGGCTAAATTAGGGGTAGACTTAGGGCTAGGGTTAGTGTTACGGTTAGGTCTAGGGTTAGGGTTAGGTTTAGGGTAAGGGATGGGGTTATAGCTAGGTTTAGGGATAGGGCAAGAGTTAGAATTATGGTTAGAGCTAGGGTTAGGTTTAAGGCTATGGTTAGTGCTAGGATGATGGTTTTTGTTAGGGCTAGGGCTAGGGCTAGGATTAGGGACAGGGCTAATGTCAGGTCTAGATTTATGGCTAGTGTTACTTTTAGGGTTAGGTTAATGCTAGGTCTAGTGTAAGGGTTTAGGTAAGGGACAGGTTTAAAGCTAGGTGTATTATTAGGGTCAGAGTCTGGGTAGGGTTTGTTTTAGGTTAAGTTTTAGGGTTAAAGATTAAATTAGCTTTAGGGTTAGGGTTACAGATAGGGTAATTGATAGGATTAGGTTTATGGCTTACGTTAGACTTAGAGTAATGGATAGGGTTAGTGATAGCGATAGGGTTAGCATTACACCTAGGGTTAGCATATGAGTTAGGCTCATCTTTAGAGTAATGGATAGTGTCAGAGGTAAGGATAGGGCTAGGAATAAGGTTACAATTAGGACTAGGGTTAGGGTTAGGCCTAGGGTTAGTGTCAGGCATAGTTTTAGGGTCAGTATTAGCATTTGAGCTAGGGCTAGGTCTTGGGCGAGTTTTAGGGTCAGAGGCAGGGATAGGGTTAGGGTGAGGTTTATATTTAGGATAAGGGTTAGAGTTTGAGCTATGTCTAGGTCTTTGGCGAGCATAGGATTAGGCTTAGGTCTAGGATTATGGTTAGGGTTATGATTAGGGCTCGGTTTAGGGCTAGGATAAGGGCTAGGTTTTGTGTGAGGTTCAGGGCTAACTTCAGGGCCATGGGAAATATAAGAGCTAGGAATATGTTTATGGCTAGTTTTAGGGTCAGGGTTATGGAAATGTCTAGTGTTAGGGTTAGGTTTTGGGTTAGGATAAGGTTTAGAGCTAGAGTTTGTTTAGGGTTATGGTTCATTTTTCAGGATAGGGTTAGGTTTAGGGTGAGTGCTAGAATTACGACTAGCATTGGTTCTAGAGATAGGGTTATACTGTAAATTAGGTTAACAGTTACTGTTAGGGCTAGTGCTAGGTTTTTGTTTAGTACTAGGGCTAGATTTATGACTATATTTACAATTAGGTTTCATCTAGTTCTAATGTTACTGTTAGGTTTAAGTATTGGTTTACTGGTAAGTGTAGTGTTAGTGTTTGGTTTATGATTAGGGTCAGGTTTAGATCTAGAGTTAGTGTTAGGATCAGAATAAGGGTTAGGGTTAGAATTAGGATTAAATCTAGAATGAGGGCTAGGATAGGACTAGTAATAGAATTAGTGTTTGGGGTAGATTAAGGATAAATTTTTGGACTATGTTAGCATTAGGTTTAGAGTTTGACTTAGGGAAAGGAATAGGGTTTAAGGTAGGGTTAGGGTTAGGGTTAGGTTTAGGGCTAGGGTTAGGGTTAGGGTTAGGGTTAGAGTTAAAAAATAGGGTTAGATCTCGGATTCGGACTGGGAGTTGTGTTATCATAATGCTATAGCTAATGAAAAATCTAGGTTTCTGTTTTTGGTTAGTTCTAGGGTTAGTGTTAGGGCAATGTTTAGAGCTAGGTTTAGTTTAGGGGATGAGTTAGTGACAGGGTTATTTCTAGGGTTAGGGTTAGGACTCAAATTAGGGCTTGGTTTAGGACTAGGTGTAGCTTTAGGGTTTGGTTTAGGTTAAGGGTTAGGGTTTGGGCTCAGTTTTCTTTGAAGTTTAGGGTAGATTGAGGGCTAGTTTTCCAATTAGCATTAGGTGTAGGGCTAGTGTTAGGGTGAGGTTTCTACCTAATTTTAGTTTTAGATCCAGGTTTAAGCCTTGGGCAAAGGTTAGGGCTAATTTTGTGGCTAGGGAAAGGGCTAGCTTTTGGATTTTGGTAAGGGATTGGTTTAGAATTAGGGATAGGGCTAGGGCAAGAGTTAGAGTTAGTCTTGGGGATAGGGATAGGGTTAGGTTTACTGTTAGGGCTAAATTAGACCTAGGATTACTGCTGGGGTTAGTATTAGATTTAGGCCTAGGTTTAGGGCTAGGGTTAGGTTTAGCATTAGGCTTAGGGTAAGGTATGATGTTACAGCTATGATTAATGCTAGGATAAGGGATAAAATCAGGGATAGAGTTGGGGTTCAGATCAGCATAAGGATTAAGGCTGGGCTTAGAACTAGGATTAGGTCTAGGGATAGAGCTAATGTCAGGTCTCAGGTTAAGGTTAGGCTAGGGTTAGGGATAGGGCTATGGTTCAGTTTTGTTTTAGAACTAGGCCTAGGTTTAGGGCTTGTTTTATGATTAGTGATAGTGTTAGGGCTAGTGGTAGGGTGAAGTTTAGGCTTAGATTTATTGTTATGGTTAGATCTAGGTTTAGGTCTATGGCTAGGGTTTAGGATAAGGTTAGGGCTAGTGTTAGGGTTATGGTAATGGATAAAATTAGAACTAGAAATAGGGCTAGGGCAAGAGTTAGAGTTACTCTTTGTCCTAGGGTTAGGGGTAGGTTTAGGGTTAGGGCTAAATTAGTGCTATGATTAGCACTAGGGTTACTGTTAGGGTTAGGCCTAGGGTTAGGATTAGTGTTAGTGTTAGGGTTAGGATTAGGTTTAGGGGAATGTACAGGGTTATAGCTAGGTTTATAGCTAAGGCAAGGGTCAGAATTAGGGTTAAGACTAAGGTTAGGGTTTGGGTTAGGATTAAGTCTTGGTTTAGGGTTAAACTGAGGGTTTGTGTCATTTATAAGACTAGGGCTAATGTCAGGTCTAGGTTCAGGGTAGTATTAGTTTTAGTGTTAGGTTATGGCTATGTCTAGTATAAGGGTTAGGTTTAGGGTAGGAGTCAGGTTTTGAGCTAGGTGTATTATTAGGGTCAGGGTCTGGGTAGGGTTTGGTTTAGGTTAAGATTTAGGGTTATTGCTTGAATTACCAGTGGTTTAGGGTAAGGGTTAGGGTAATAGATAGAATTAGGTTATAGTTCTGGTTAGGTTTAGAATAATGGATAGGTTAGTGTTAGCGATATGGTTATCATTAGGCCTAGGGATAGCATTTTAGTTAGGCTTATCTTTAGGGTAATGGATAAGGTTAAAGCTAAGGTTATGGATAGGCTTAAGGTTAGGTTTAGAGTTAGGGTTAGGGTTAGGCCTAGGGTTAATGTTAGGGTTAGTTTTAGGGTAAGTGTAGGCATTTGAGCTAGGGTTAGGCCTAGGATAAAGATATGGTTCAGGTAATGGATAGGATTAGAGCTACATTTAGGACTAGGGTTATGGTTAGGTGAGGGATATGGTGAGAGTTAGTCCTAGGATTTGAGTCAGAGTTAGGGTTAGGCTTAGGATTAGGGTTATGTTTAGACTAAGGATTAGAGTTTGAGCTAGGTTTAGGTCTAGGGTGAGCATTAGCATTAGGTTTAGGTCTAAGCTTATATTTTGGGTTATGATTAGGGCTAAGTTTAAGGCTAGGATAAGGGCTAAATTTTGTGTGATGTTTACGGCTAATGTTAGGGCTATGGGTAATGTAAGAACTAGGGATATGTTTATGGCTAGTGTTAGGGTCAGGGTTATGGATAAGTCTAGTGTTAGGGTTAGGTTTTGTTATACTATAAGGTTTAGAGCTAGGATTTCTATTAGATTAAGTGTCATCATTGGGTTAGGGTTAGTTTTATGGTTAGGACCACAATTAATACTAGAGTGTGGTCTAATGATAGGTTTAGTCTTTATGTTAGTTTATGGGTTATTTTTAGTGCTAGTGCTAGGTTTTTGTTTAGGACTAAGGCTTGATTTATGATTCTATTAAGTATTAGGTTTGGTCAAATGCTAGTGTTAATGTTAGGTTTTAGTATAGGTTTACCGGTAGGGGTAGTGTTAGGGTTCAGTTTAGGGTTAGGGTTTGGTTTTGATCTAGGGTTAGTGTTAGGGTCAGAATAAGGGTCAGGGTTAGGGTTACGGTTAAAGCTAAAATTAAGCCAGGGTTTAGGACTTGTGATAGATATAGAGTAGGGTAAGGATTATGTTAGGACTAGAATAGTATTAGGGTTAGGGTTTGGTTTATGGTAAGGAATGGGTTAGAGGTACCGGTACTGTTTGGGTTAGAGTCAGGGCTTGGAATAGGGCTAAAATTTGTGTTAGCATTAGGGCTACGGCTAATGAGAAAACTAGTTTTCTGATTAGGGCTAGTTCTAGGGTTAGCGTTATGGCAAGGTTTAGAGTTACATGTACTATTAGGGTCAAACTCAGGGTCAGGGTTATTTCTATGGTTAGGGCAGGACTCAAAATATGGCTAAGTTTAGAGATAGATGTAAGGTTTTGTTTGTTTTAGGTTAAGCTTTAGGGTTAGGATTATGGCTCAGTTTTGTTTTAGGGGTAGAGTAGTGTTAGTCTAGTTTTCCAATTAGCATTAGGTTTAGGGCTAGTGTTAGGGTGAGATTTGGGCTTAAGGTTAGGTTTTACAATCAGGTTTAGGGATAGGGTGATGGATAGAGTTAGGGTTGGGGCGAGGATGTAGGGCTAGGTTTGGGGTTATGTTAAGGGATAAGTTTTGAAGTTTGGATAGGGCTAGGGCGTGAGTTAGAGTTAGTCTTAGGCCTAGGAATAGGATTAGTTTCAGGATTAGGGTTAAATTAAGGCTAGGATTAGCACTATGGTTAGTGTTAGGTTTTGGCCTAGAGTTAGGGTTAGGGTTAGGGTAAGGTATGATGTTACAGCTAAGTTTTGGGCTAGGGCATTTGATAAAATTAAGGTTAGGGCTCCCTTTAAGGTTAGGAATAGGATTAAGACTAGTCTTAGGGCTAGGATTAGGGGTACGGTTTGGTTTAGGATTAAGGCTAATTAGGTCTAGGGCTAATGTCAGTTCTAGGGTTTTGGTTAACGATAGTTTTAGGTTTAAGTTTATGTCCAGGTCTATTGTAAGGTTTACGTGGAGTGTTAGGGTCAGCTTTACACCTAGGGGTATTATTAGGGTCAGAGTCAGGCTTAGGGTATGGGTTAGGTTAAGTTTTAAGGTTAGGGCTAAAATTAGAATTAGGGTTAGGGTAATGGATATGGTTAGGTTTCAGGTTCAGGTTAGGTTTAGTATAATGTACAGGGTTAGTGTAAGGCCTAGGGTTAGAGTTAGGCCTAGGGGTAGAATTTGGATAAACATATGGTTCAGGTAATGGATAGGATTAGAGCTACATTTAGGACTAGGGTTATGGTTAGGTGAGGGATATGGTGAGAGTTAGTCCTAGGATTAGAATTTTCTTAGGGTTATGTTTAGGGTAATGAATAAAATTATATCTAGGTTGAGGGGTAATGTTATAGTTAGGAATAGGGCTATGGTTCTGTTTAGGTTTCAAGTTAGGACAAGGTTTAGGTTTAGGGTTAGGTTTAGGTTAAGTGTAAGGGCTAGGAATAGGGTTAGGACCACAATTAAAACTAAGATTAGTGCTTGGATTAGGGGTAGATTTTGGGTTAGGTTAGGGCTAGTGTAGGACTACGGCTAATGTAAAAACTAGGATTATGATTAGGGCTAGTATTAGGGTTAGTATTAGGACTAGGTCTAGTATTTATATTGGCTTTAGATTTAGGGGGATGATTAAAGATATTGCTAGTGTTAGGGTCAGAGTCAGGATCAGTGTTAATTTTAGGATTAGGAATAGGACTCAAATTAGGGCGAGGGTTAAGGCTAGGTGTAGGGTTAGGATTTGTGTTAGTGTTAGGGTTAGAATTAAGGATAGGGCTAAAGTCAGGTCTAGGGTTATGTTTAGGTTAGGGTTAGGGTTGGAGCTATGGCTCAGTTTTATTTTAGATCTAGGGCTAGGGTTAGGGCTAGTTTTGGGATTAGCGATAGTTTTAGGGCTATGAGTAAGTTGAGGTTAAATCTTATATTAATTGTTATGGCTAGATCTAGATTTAGAGCTAGGGCTATGGTTAGGTCTAAATTAGGGCTAGTGTTACGGGTGTGAAAACAGATAGGGTTAGAATTTGAAATAGGGCTAGGGCGAGAGTTAGAGTTAGTTTTATGGCTAGAGTTAGGGTTAGGTTTAAGGTTAGGTCTGAATATGGCCTAGGATTAGCACTAAGGTTAATGTTAGGGTTAGGGCTAAGGTTAGAGTTAGTGTTAGTGTTAGAGATAGGGTTAGGTTTAGGAAAAAGGAGGGTGATATACCTAGGTTTAGGGATAGAGTGAGAGTAGAATTAGGTTTAGGGTTTGGTTAGGGTTCGGGTTATTATTAAGGCTAGCTTTAGGGCTAGGTTTGAGTTTTTGAGTTAGGGCTAGGGCTAGTTTAAGGATGTGGCTAATGTCAGATCTAGGGTTTTGGTTAGGAATAGTTTTAGGGTTAGGTTATGGCTAGGTTTAGTGTAAGGACTACATTTAGCCTAAGGGTCAGATTAAGAGCTAGGCATATTATTGGAGTCAGGGTTGGGTAGGGTTTGGTTTAGTTTAAGGTTTAGAGTTAAGTGTTGAATTAGCGTTTAGGTTAGGGTTAGAAGTAGGGTAATGGATAGGGTTAGGTTTAGGCTGCAAGTTAAGTTTAGAGTAATGGATAGGGTTTGTGTTAATGATAGGATTAGTGTCAGGCCTAGGGTTAGCATTTGAGTTAGGCTTATCTTTAGGTTAATGGATAAGGTTAGAGGTAAGGTTAGTTGTAGGGTTAAGGTTAGGATTAGGGCTAGGGTTAGGTTTAGGCCTAGGGTTAGTGTCAGGGTTGGGTTTTGTGTAAGTGTTGGGATATGAGCTTGGGTTAGGGCTAGGGTGATGGTTAGGGTTAAAGCCAGGGCTACGGTTACAGTTAGGGTTATAATTAGGGCTAATTTAAGGGCTAGAATAAGGCTAGGTTTGTGTGGTGTTTATGGCTAGCATTAGGACTATTGGTTAGGATTAGGGTTAGGGTTAGGGTTAGGGTTAGTGTTAGGGTTAGCATAAGGGTTTGTATTAAGTTTAGGGTTAAGGTTAGAATGAGGTTTAGGGTTAGGGTTAGGGTTAGGGTTAGGGTTAGCATAAGGGTTTGTATTAAGTTTAGGGTTCAGGTTAGAATGAGGTTTAGGGTTAGGATTAGTGTTAGTGTTAGGGTTAGCATTAAGTTTAGTGTTAAGTTTAAGGTTAGGTTTAGGATTAGGGTTCATGATAGGGTTAGGGTAGAAGTAAGGTTTAGTGTTAAGATTTGGGTTAGGTTTAGGTTTAGTGTAAGGGTTAGGCTTAGTGTTAAGGTTATGGTTAGGGTTATGTTTAGTGTTAGGTTTATGTAAGGTTTAGTGTTAGTTTTAGGGTTAGAGTTAGTGTTATTTTTAGGATTAGGGTTAAAATTAGTGTTTGGTTAGTCTTAGGTTTAGGATTAAAGCTAGGGTTAGGGATACTGTCAGAAATAATGTTAGGCTTAGTTTTAAAATTAGTGATTGGGCTAGGGTTAGAGTTAGTTTTATGGTTAGTTTTAGGGTTAGTGTTAGATTAAGTTTAAGTTTGGGGTAAGGTTTAGGGTTAGTGTTAGTGTTAGGGTTATGGTTAGGGTTAGAGTTAGGATGGGGGTTAGGGTTCGGGTTAGTGTAGATTAAGGATTATGGTTAGTGTTAGGGTTAAAGTAAGGGTAAGGGTTAGGGTTAGTGTTTGGATTAGGATTAGGGTTAAGGTTTGTGTTAGGGTAAGGTTTAGGGTTAGGTTCTAGTTCTGGGTTAGTTTAGGGTTAGGGTTAGTGTTACTGTGAGGTTTAAGGTTAGGGTTTGTGTTCGTTTTATTATTAGGGTAACGGTAAGGATTAGGTTTAGGTTTACAGTTAGGGTTAGTGTTAGTGTTAGGTGTAGGGTTAGGGTTAGGTTTAGGGTTAGGGTTAGGAACAGTGTTTGGGTTAGCATTCAGTTTATGTTTATGGTTAGTATTAGGGTTACCATTAGATATTGTGTTTGGGTTAGTGTTAAGGTTAGTGTTAGGTTTAGTGTTAGGGTTAGGTTTAAATATATTGTTAAGGTTTGGGTAAGTGTTAGTATTAGTGTTCAGGTTAGGATTAGGTTTATTATTAGGGTTGTTATTAGGGTTAGGGTTTGGGTTATGTTTGTGGCCAGTTTTACATTTAGGTGTAGGTTCAAGTTTAGTGTTAGGGTTTGTGTTAGGGTTCAGTTTATGTTTTTTATTAGGGTTAGGGTTTGTGTTAAGGTTAGGGTTAGTGTTAGTTTTAGAATTAGCTGTCAGTTTAATGTTAGTGTTGGGGTTACTTTTAGGGTTAAGGGTATCATTTGTGTTAGGGTTACAGTCGTGGTTAATGATTGTGTTAGGATTAGGGTTAGAGTTAGGGTTAGTGTTAGTGAGAGGCTTAGGTTTAGGGTTAATTTTAAGGTTAGGGTTAGTGTTATGTTTATGGTTAGGATTAGGGTTAGTTTTAGTGTTAGGGTAAGTGTTAGTTTTAGTTTTATTTTTAGGTTTAGGTATAGTGTTAGGGTTAGGGTTAGGGTTAGGGTTAGTTTTAGAATTAGTTGTTGGTTTAAGATTAGTGTTAGGGTTAGTGTTAGGTTCAGTTTATTGTTTGTGTTAAGGTTACGGTCAGGGTTAAGGATTGTGTTAGGGTTAAGGTTAGAGTTAGGGTTAGTGTTAGTGATAGAGTGATGATTAGGTTTTGTGTTAGGGTTATGTTTAGGTTTATGGTTAAGGTTATGGTTATGGTGAGTGTTAGGGTTCAGATAGTGTTAGGATTAGGTTTAGGATACGGTTATGGTCAGCATAGGATTAGGATTATGGTTAGAGTTCATGTTAGGGTAAAGATTAGGGTTAGTGTTAGGTTTAATTTATGATTAGATTTAGTTAGGGTTACTGTTAGGGTTAAAGTTAGGTTTAAAATTAGTGTTTGGGTTATGGTTATAGTTAAGTTTATGGTTAGTGTTAGGTTTAAAGTAAGGGTTAATGTTTGGTTTAGAATTATGGTTAGGTGAAGGTTAGGGTTAGGGTTAGAGTTAGGTTTTTCCTTAGAGTTAGTGTTAGGGTTAGTGTTAGGTTTAGTGTTAGGGTTAGAGTTAATGATAGGGTTAGGGTTGGGGTTAGTGTTAGTGTTAGTTTTAGGTTTAGATTTGGGATTAGGGTTAGATTAGGGTTAGTGTTAGGGTT
Organism: Marmota marmota marmota; assembly: GCF_001458135.2. Classification (NCBI taxonomy): domain Eukaryota; kingdom Metazoa; phylum Chordata; class Mammalia; order Rodentia; family Sciuridae; genus Marmota; species Marmota marmota. The sequence goes on along the minus strand of NW_026005665.1, from coordinate 403,667 downwards.
AGGGTTAGGGTTAGGTTTAAAATTAGTGTTTGGGTTAGGTTTATATTTAGGTTTAGGGTTAGTGTTACTTACAGGGTAAGTGTTAGTGTTAGGTTTGGGGTCAGTTTTAGGGTTAGGGTGAGGATTTGGGTTAGGGTTATTGTTAGGTTTAGGGTTAGGTTTAGCCTTTGTGATACTGGTAGGGTTAGGGTTAGGTTTAGGGTTAGGTTTAGTGTTTGGGTTAGTGTTATTGTTTGGTTTAGGTTTATGATTAAGGTTCCTGTTAGAGTTAGGGTTAAGGTTAGGGTTAGTGTTAGGTTTAGTGCTAGGGTTAGGTTTAATGATAGGGTTACGGTTTGGCTTAGTGTGAAGGTTAGTGTGAGGATTTGTTTTAGGCTTAGAGTTAGAGTGTATGTTATATTTAGATTTAGGGTTAGTTTTAGGGTTAGAATAAAGGTTAATTTTCGTGATAGACTAAGGTAAGGATTAGTGTTATGGTTAGAGTTACCTTAGAATTAGTGATAGTGTTAGGGTTAGGGTTAGTGATAAGGTAAGTTTTAGGGTTAGGTTTAGTGTTAAGTTAATTTTAGGGTTAGGATTAGGGTTAGGTTAAGATTAGAGTTATGGTAAGGGTTAGGTTTTGTGTTACTGTTAGGATTAGGGTTAGGGTTAGTGGTATGGTTATGGTTAAAATTAGTTTTAGTTTTAGGTTTAGGTATAGGTTAAACTATAGGTTTATGTTTAGGGTAATGGTTAGAATTAGTGTTATTGTTAAATTACAGTTAGGGTAAGGGCTAGGATTAGGGTTAGGGTTAGAGTTTGGTTTAGGATTAGGGTTTGTGTTAGGGTTACTGTTAGGGTTACCTTTAGGGTTATGGTTAAGGTTAGGATTCTGTTTAGGGTTAGGTTTAGTTTTAGGGTAGGTTAGGGTTAGGGTTAAGATTAGTGTTAGTGTTAGAATTAGGTTTAGAGTTAGGGTAAGTGTTAGAGATAGGGTTAGGTTTATGGTTCTTGTTAGGGTTTGGGTTAGTGTTAGGTTTAGGTTTAAGTTTAGATTTGGTTTAGGGTTAGGCTTAGTGTTTGGTTAGGGTTAGGTGAAGAATTATTGTTAGTCTTTGGGTTAGGATTATATTTAGGGTTAGGGTTAGTGTTAGTGTTAGGGTTATGGCTAGTATTAAGTTTAGGGTTAGGGTTATGGTAGGGTTACGTTTAGGTTTATGGTTAGTGTTAGTATTAGGGTTAGGATTGGGGTTACGGTTAGGGTCTGGTTTTCTGTTAGGTTAGGGTTAGCATTAGTTTTAGGGTAAGTTTTAGGTTCGAGGTTAGGGTTTGGGTGAGGCTTAGGGATTGTGGTATGGTTAGGTTTAGGGTTCTTGTTAGGTTTAGGTTTAAAGTTAGTGTTAGAGTTAGGATTAGGTTAGTGTTAGGTAACCATTAGAGTAGGGTTTGGTTAGGGTTAGTGTAATAATTTGGGTTAAGCTTTGTGTTAGGTTTAGGGTTAGGGTTATGGTTAGTGTTACGGTTAGTGTTAGGGTTAGTGGTAGTGTTAGGATTAGGTTTTGTGCTAGGGTTACAGTAAAGGTTACATTTAGGTTTATGGTTAGTTATTGTTAGGGTTCAGGTTAGTGTTAGGGATAGTTTTAGTTTAGGGTTAGGGTTTGGGTTAAGGTTAGGAATAGGTTAAGGATAGGTTAGTGTTAGGATTAGGTTTAGGGTTATGGTTAGGGTTAGATTTAGTGTTAGGTTTTTGTTTAGGGTTAGTGTTAGGGATAGTCTTAGGGTAAGTGTTAGTGTTAGGGTAAGAGTGAGGGTTAGGTTTACGTTTACAGTTAGAGTTAGTGTTAGGGTTATGGTTAGTGTTAAATTTAGGTTTAGAGATAGGTTTAGTGTTAGTGTGAGGGTATAAATTAGGGTTAGATTTAGTGTTTGTGTTAGGTTTAGATTTTAGGTTAAGTAAGGGTGAGGGTTAGGGTTAGATTAGGTTCAGGTTTATGGTTTGTGTTAGGGTTTGTGTTAGAGTTAGAATTAGACTTAGTGTTTGTGTTAGGGTTAGGGTTAGTTTTAGAGTTAACATTAGGGTTAGGTTTAGGGATAGTGTTAGGTTTAGGATTAAGTTTTGGGTTACAATGGGGCTTAGTGGAATGGTTAGTGTTACGGTTCTTGTTAGGTTAAGGTTAGTTTTAGTGTCAGTGTTATTGTTAGGTTTAGGATTATGGTTAAGTTTAGGTAACATTAGGTTGCTTAATTAGGTAGCATTAGGGTTAGGTTCAGGGTTAGGGTTAGGTTTAACGTTAGGGTTAGGTTTAGGGTTAGTGTATGGTTACTATTAGGCTTAGGGTTAGGTTTAGTGTTAGTGTTATGTTTAGTATTAAGTTTTGCGTTACTGTTAGGTTTATGTTTAGGGTTAGGATTAAATTTGGCGTTAAAGTTAAGGTTACGGTTAGGTTAGTGTTAAGGTTAGTGTTACGGTTACAGTTTGTGTTAGGTTTAGGTTTAGGGTTACTGTTAGGGTTAGGGTTGGTCTTTTGGATAGATTTAGGGTAAGGGTTAGCATTATGTTTAATGTTATGGGTAATATTAGTGTTTGGGTTAAGGTTATGGTTAGTGGTAGGATTAGGATTAGGTTTCGTGTTATGGTTAAGTTTAGGTATAGGGTTAGGGTGAGTGTTCGTGATAGGGTTAGTGTTAGGGTTAGGATTAAGTTTTCGTGTTAAGTTTAATGAGAGGTTTAGGATTAGGGTTATTGTTGGAGTTATAGTTAGTTAGTTAATAAGTTAAGCTTATTAGGTTTAGGGTAAGGGTTAGCTTTAGATTTAAAGTTAGGATTAATTGTATGGTTATATTTAGTGTTATTAAGAGTTAAGGTTATTGTTAGGATTCTGGTTAGGGTTAGGGTTAGTTTTAGATTTAGGATTAGTGTTAGGGTTAATTTTAGTTTTAGAGTTAGGGTTAGGTTTAGGGTTAGGGTACTGTTAGGTTTAGGGTTAGTTTTTGTGTATTATTAGGGTTAGTGTTAGGTTTTGTCTTAGGGTTAGGGTTAGGGTTGGGGTTACATTTAGGATTAGTGTTAGGGTTAGGGTTAGGGTTGGGGTTACATTTAGGATTAGTGTTAGGGTTAGGGTTAGGGTGAGTGTTAGGGTTAGGATTAGGTTTTGTGTTGGGTTTACTGATAGAGTTATTTTTAGGGTTATGTTTAAGGTTAGAGTTAATGTTCGGGTTAGCGTTCGGGTTAGGTTTAGGTTAGGGTTAGGATTAGGTTCGGGTTTTGATTAAGTTTAGGATTAGGGTTAGTTTAGAGTTTTGGTTAGGGTTAGTGTTTCTGTTATGGTTAGGTTTAGGGTTAGTGTAAGGTTTAGGTGTAGGTTTAGGTTCGGGTTAGTGTTAGGGTTAGTTTTAGTTTTAGGATTTGTGTTAGTGTTAGGTTTAGGGTTAAGGTTAGGGTGAGGGTTAGGTTTAAAGTTAGTGTTAGGGTTAGGTTTAAGGTTACAATTAGGTTAAGATTTAGTTTTAGGTTTAGGGTTAGGTAAAGTGCTAGTGTTAGGGTTAGTGTTACAGTTAGAGTTAATCTTAGTCTTAGGTTAGGTTTAGGTTAGTGATAGAGTTAGTGAAAAGTTTATTGTTAGGGTTAGAGTGAGGGTTAGTGTTAGGTTTTGCCTTAGTGTTAGAGTTAGTGTTTGGGTTAGGGTTAGGGTAAGGGTTAGGTAAGGGTGAAGTGTTGGTTTATATAAGGGTCAGGGTTATGGTTTGGGTTAGTTTTTTTTTTTTTTTTTAGGGTTAGATTTAGGATTATTGTTAGGATTAGGGTTAGGGTTAGAGTTAGTGTTAGGATTAGATTTAGGGTTTGTTTTAGTGTTAGGTTAGGATTACGGTTTGAGTTAGGTTTAGGGATAGTGTTAGTGTTAGTGTTAGGGTTAGTTTTGTGTTAGTTGTAGGTTTAGGGTTAGTGTTAGGTTTAGTTTTGGTGTTAGGGCTAGGGTTAGTTAGGGTTAGGTTTAGGATTATTATTTGGGTTAGGGTTAGTGTTAGGTTTAGGGTTAATGTTAGGATTAGGTTTAAGATTATGGTTAGGTTTAGGGTGAGTATTAGCATTTCTGTTAGTGTTAGGTTTAGGGTCACGGTTAGGGTTAGTGTTAGTGTTAAGATTACAGTTAGGGTTTGGTGGAAGCTTAAGCTTAGTGTTATAGTTAGGCTTAGGTTTCATGTTAGAGTTAGCCTCAGGATTAATGTTAGGGTTAGTGTTCTGGTTAGAGTTAGGGTTAGTGTTAGGTAAGTGTTATCATTACGGTTTGGTTAGGGTTGGGTATAGATTGGGTTATAGTTTGTGTTATGTTTAGGTTTAGGGTTAGGTTTTAATTTAAGGTTACGGTTAGGGTTAAGGATAGGGTTTGTGTTAGGTTTAGGCTTAGAATTATGGTTATTTTTAGGTTTAGGATTACTGTTACTGTTAGTGTTATGGTTAGGAATAGGGTCAGGGTTAGGGTTATTATTAGGGTTATTTTTAGGTTTAGGGTTAGGGTTAAGGTTAAGATTCGTGTTACTCTTAGGGGTAGGTGTAGGGTAAGTTTTATGCTTATGGTTAGAGTTAGGGTTAGAGTTAGTGCTAGGTTTAGGGTTAGGGTTAGGTTTAGGTTTGTTTTTTGAGGTTAGGGTTATTGTAAGTGTTAGTGTTAGGGTTCTGTTAGACTTGAGGTTATTGTTTGGGTTAGGAATATTGGTTAGTGTTATGTATGGATGATTGTCAGGGTTACATTATGGTCAGGGTTATGGTTAGGCTTATTATTTGTATTAGGGTTAGAGTTAGAGTTAGTGTCAGTGTTAGGGATAGGGATAGGGTTAGTGTTAGTGTTAGTGTTAAGGTTAGGGTTAGGTTTAGGGTTAGTCTTAAGGTTAGGTTTAGGGTGTGGGTGAGGTTTGGGCTTAGTGGAATGTTTAGGGTTAGTGTTTGTGTTAGTGTTAAAATTATGGTTAGTGTTAGGGCAATTTTTAGGGTTAGGATTAGGGTTAGGTTTAGGTATGGATTACCATCATGGTTAGGTTAGGTTTAGGGTTAGGGTTTCAGTTAGGGTTTCTGTTTGGTTTAGTGTTAGGATTAGCATTAAGCTTAAGGTTAGGGTTAGGCTTAGTGTTAAAGTTCTTGTTAGGGTTAGGTTTAGGGTTAGTGTTAGGGTTAGGATTAGGTTTAGGTTTAGTTTTAGGGTTAGGGTTAGGGTTAGAGTTCATGATAGGGTAATGGTTAGGTTTAAGACTAGGGTTCATGTTAGAGGTTGGTTTAGGGTTAGAGATAGTTTTAGGTTTAGAATTAGGGTTAGGTTTAGTGTTACAGTTATGATTGGGATTAAGATTAGTATTAGTTTTTTAGTTAGGATTAGAGCTAGGTTTAGGGATAGTGTTAGGATTAGGGTTAGCGTTGCGTGAGGTTTAGGGTTAGTATTAGCATTCTGGTTAGAGTTAGGTTAAGTTTAGTGTTATGGTTAGGGTTAGTGTTAGGTTTAAGTTTAGTGTTACTGTTAGATTTAGGGTTAGAGTTAAAGTTAGGGTTAGGTTTAGGGTTAGGTAAAAATTAGGGTCAGTGTTGGTTTAGGTTTTCGAATATTGTTTGGTTTAGGGTTTGGGTTAGGATTAGGGTTAACATTAGGTTTAAAGTTAGGTTTAGGATTAGGGTTAGAGTTAGGGTTAGTGTTAGTGTTAAAGTTAGGTAAAGTTTAGAATTAGTGTTGATGTGTTAGGGTTAGTATTAGAGTAAGTTTTAGAATTACTGTTAGGGTTAGTGTTAGTACTCGGTTTAGGGTTAGGGTAAAGATGAGGGTTAGGGTTAGGTTTTTGTTTATGTTTAGGTTTAGTGTTAGGGTTTGGGATAGGGTTAGTGTGAGGGTGAGAGTTAGGATTAGTTTAGGGTTAGTTTTAGGTTTATTGTTAGGGTTTGTGTTAGGGTAAGGGTTAATATTAGGGTTAGTCTTACAGTTCGAATTAGGATTAGATTTAGAGTTAGGGTAAGTGTTACGGTTAGTGTTAGGGTTAGTGTTAGGGTTAGTGTTAGAATTACGGTAAGGGATAGGTTTAGAGTGAGTGTTAGGATTAGCGATAGTGTTAGGCTTAGTGTTAGGGTTAAGGTTAGTGTTCGTATTAGGATTAGAGTTAGGGTGAGTGTTAGTGTTAGGGTTATGGTTAGGTTTTTGGTTAGGGTTAGTTTTAGTGTTTGAGTTAATGTTAGGTTTAGGGTTATGGATAGTTTTAGGGTTAGGGATAGATTTAGGGTTAGTTTTAGGCTGAGGTTCAGGGTTAAGTTTACTGTTAGGGTTAGTGTTAATTTTATTTTTAGTGTTAGGGTCAGGTTTAGGGACAGGGTTAGTTTTAGGATTATGGTTAGTTTTAGGCTTAGTGTTAAGTTTACCTTAATTTTTAGGGTGTTATTTTTAGGGTTAGGGTTCGGGTTAGGCTTAGTGTTTGGTTTAGGGTTAGGATTAATGTTAGGGTTAGTGTTGGTGTTAGGGATAGGGTTAATTTTAGTGTTAGGGTTAGGTTTAGGGTTTGGGTTAAGGTTAGGGTGAGGTATAGGGTTAGGGTAAGTGTGAGGGTTAGGGTTATGGTTATGGATAGAGGTAGTGTTAGGGATAGGGTTATTGTTATGATTAGTGTTAAGGTTTGTTTTAGGGTGAATGTTAGGTTTAGGGTTATGGTTACGGTTATGGTTATAATTCAGATTAGGGTTAAGTTAAGGGTTAGGGTTATGGTTCATGTTAAACCTATGGTTTAAGTTAGGGTTAGGGTTCGTGTTACAGATATGTTTAGGGTTAGTGTTATGTTTAGTTTAGAGTTAGGTTTAAGTTTAGTGTTAGGATTAATTATTTTGTTAGGGTTAGTTTTAGTATTTGTTCTTGTGTTAGGATTAGGGTTAGGGATAGGGTGAGGTTTAGTGTTAGTATTAGTGTTTGGGTTAGGTTTAGGTTTAGGGTTATGTTTAGGGTGAGGGTGAGGGTAAATGTTAGGTTTAGGCTTAGGGTTAGGGTTAGAGTTAAAGTTAGGGTTACAGTTAGTGTTAGTGTTAGGGTTAAGATTGGTTTTAGGTTTGTGTAAGGGTTATGGTTAGGGTTAGGTTTATGTTTATGTTTATGGTTAGGGTTAGGGTTGGTGTTAGGGTTAGTATTAGGGTAATGGTTAGTGTTAAGGTTAAAATTAGTGTTAGGATTAGCGTCAGAATTTGGGTTAGGGTTAGGGTGAGTGGTAGGATAAGGTTTAGGTTTTGGGTTACAGTTAGGTTTAGGGTCAGGTTTAGGGATAGGGTTAGTGTTAGGATTAGGGTTAGGGGTAGTGTTAAGGATAGGGATAGGTTTAGGGTTAGGGTTAGTGTTAGAGTTAGGGTTAGGTTTAGGTTTGTTGTTACAGTTAGAGTAAAGTTTAGGGTTAGGGTTAGTGGTTTAGTGCTTGTTTTAGGGTTAGGGTTAGGTTTAGGTTTAAGGTAGGTTTAGTGTTAAGGTTTGGGTTAGGGTTAGTGTTAGGGTTAGTATTAGAGTTAGGTTAAGGTTAGTTTTAGGCTTAGTGTGACGGTTTGTGTTATGGTAAGGGTTAGAATTCCGATTTGGGATAGGGTTAGGGTTAGTGTTAGGGTTAGGGTTAGTGTTAGGTTAGGATTAGAATTAGAGTTATGGTAAGGGTTAGGTTTAGATTTAGTGTTAGGGTTTTGGATAGAATTAGGGTTATTGTTAAGATTAGCATTAGGGTTTGTTAGGGTTAGGTTTAGGTTGAGTATTAGGGTTAGGGTTAGGTATAGATTTAAGGTTGGGTTGGTTTTAGTGTTTGGGTTAGTGTTAGGTTTAGGATTATGGATAGTGTTAGGGTTATGGATAGGTTTAGGGTTAGTGTTAGTCTTATGTTTAGAGTTAGTGTTAGTGATAGACTTAGGGTTGGGTTTAGGGTTAGTGTTCGGGTTAGGGTTAGGATTATTTTTAGCGTTAGTGTTAGTGTTAGTGATAGGGTTAAGATTAGTTTTAGGTTAAGTATAAAGGTTAGGATCATGGTTATGGATAAATTTAGTGTTAGTGTTATGGTTATGGTTAGGTTTAGTGTTAGGTTTAGTGTTAAGGTTAAATTTAGGATTGGGGTAAGTGTTAGGGTTAGTGCTAAGTTTAAGTTTATGTTTAGTGTTAGGGTAAGGATTAAGGTTAGTTTTAAGGTTAGTGAAAGTGTTAGCATTAGGTTTAGGTTTAGTGTTAGTGTTAGTGTTAATGCTAGGGTTAGGTTTAGTGTTAGGGTTAGGATTAGGTTTAGGGTTATTTAGGGTTAGGGTTGAGGTTAGGGTTAGTGTTACTCTTAAGGTTAAGGTTTGTGTTTAGGTCAGGTTTATGGTTCAGATTTCAGTTCAGATTTGGTTTAGTTTAATGTTAAGGTTAGGGTTTGGTTTAGTGTTACCGTTTGGGTTAGGCTTAGTGTTTCATTTAGGGTTCGAGTAAGAATTAGGATTAGGATTAGCATTAGTGTTAGGTTTAGGGTTAGTGTTAGGCCTCGGGTTACTGATTGAGTAATGATTAGGATTAGTGTTAGTATTAGGGTAAGGGTTAGGGTTAGGTTAGTGTTATTATTATTTTAGGGTGAGGGTTATGGTTGTGCTAAGGGTTGGTGTTAGGGTTAGGGATAGTGTTAGAGTTGCGGTTAGGTTTAGGGTTCATGTTCATGTTAGGGTTAGTGTTAGGGTTAGTGTTAGGGTTAAGATTAGGTTTAGGTATAGTGTTAGGGTTAGGGGTAGGTTTATGATTAGTGTTAGTTTTAGGGTTAGGATTTGGTTTAGACACAGGGTTAGTTTTAGTGTTAAAATAAATGTTAGAATTAGGTTTATTTTTAGGTTTAGGTTTAGTGTTAGCCTTAGGGTTAGGGTTAGTGTAGATTTAGGGTTAGTGTTAGGTAAGTGATAGGGGTAAGTTTAAAGTTCTTATAGGTTTTTTGTTAGGGTTATGGTTAGGGTTAGGATAACGTTTAGGGTTAGTTTTAGGGTTAGGATTAATGTTAGTAATAGTTTTGGGGGTAGGGTTAGTGTTAGGATTATGGTTAGGGTTCCTGCTAGTGTTAGTTTTAGTGATACAGATAGGGTTAGGTTTAGTGTTAGGGTTAGTGTTAGAGTTAGGGTTATGGTTAGTGTTGGTATAGTGTTAGGTTTACGAATAGGTTTAGGATTGGTGTCAGTGTTAAGGATACGGTAGTGTTACGGTTAGGATTAAGGTTAGGGTTAGGGTTTGTGTTAGGATTAGGCTTAATTTTACCTTTAGTTTTATGGTTAGTGTTAGAGTTGGGGTTAGAATTGGTAATGTAAGAGTGAGTATTGGGTTAGGTTTAGGGTAATGAGTTGTGTTAGGGTTTATATAAGGCTTAGAGTTAGGATTAGGGTTATGGTTAGTTGTAGGGATAGGGTTAGGGTTAGTGTTAGTGTTAGGGTTAGGTTTATATTTAGTGTTAGGTTTACTATTAGAGTTAGGGTTAGCATTAGGGTTAGGGTTAGGGTAAGTTTTAGGTTTAATGTTAGGATTAGGGTTAGTGTTATGGTTAGTGTTAGGGTTAGTGATAGTGTTAGGTTTAGGTCTTGGGTTAGGAATAGTGTTAGGGTAAAATTTAGGATTAGGATTACGTTTAGGTTTAAGTTTAGGTTTAGTGTTAGGTTTGAGTTAGGATTAGTGTTAGGGATAGTTTAGGGTAAGTTTTAGGCTTAGTGTTAGTTTTCATTTTAGGGTAGGGTTTATATTACGGCTAGGGATACAGTTTCAATTAGGGTTAGGTTTATGTTTAGTGTTAGTATTAGTGTTAGTGTTAGGGTTAGAGTTAGGGTTATTGTTAGCATTGGGATTATGGTTAGAGTAATGGTAAGGGTTAGGTTTAAGATTACTGTTAGGGTTCAAAACAGGTTAGGATTAGTGTTAGAATTAGGCTTAGGATTAATATTAGGGTTAGGTGTTACGGTTAGGTTTAGGTTTAGGGTAAGTTTTAATGCTTGGTTTAAAATTAGTGATAGAATTATAGATAGTGTTAGGGTTAGGGATAGGTTTAGGGTTAGTTTTAGGTTTAGGTTAGTGTTAGGGTTTGTGTTAGGGTTGGGTATGGGTTATGGTTAGTGTTAAGGATAGCATTATTGTTAAGTTTCAGGTTATTGTTAGGGTTAGCATAAGGTTTACTTTAGGGTTTGGGTTAGTATTAGGTTTAGGGTTAGGGTTAGTGTTATTTTTAGGGTTAGGGTTATGATTATGTTTAGGTTTAGTGTTAGGATTAGTGTTAGGTTTAGGATTATGGTAAGAGTTAGTGATTTGGCTAGGGTTAGTATTAGGGTTAAGGTTAGTGTTAGGGTTAAGGTTAGTTTTATGGTTATGGTTAGTGTTAGGGTTAAGGGTATGGTTAGGGTTACTTTTAGGTTTTTGTTTAGGTTAGGGTTAATGTAACACTTGGGTTATGGTAAGAGTTAGTATTGGGGTGAGCATTAAAATTATGTTTAGGGTTAATGTAAGGATTAGCTTTAGTGTTATTGTAAGGATTATGGTTATGGTTAATGTTAGGTTTAGGATAGGGTTAGGGTTTGGGATAGCGTTAGGTTTAGTGTTAAGGTTAAGGTTAGGGTTAGTTTTAGGGTTAGTTTATATTTAGGTTTAGGATTAGGTTTAGGGTTAAAGTTAGGTTTATGGTTAGTGTTAATTTTGTGTTAGAGTTAGTGTTATGGTGAGGTTAAGATTAGGGTTAATGTTAGGGTTTGGATAAGAGTGTTAGTGTTAGGGTTGGGGTTAGGTTTTGTGTAAAAGTTAGTTTCAAGTTAAGTGTTAGGTTAGGTTTACAGGTAGGATTAAGGTTAGTATTAGGGTTATTGTTAGTGTTAATTTTTGCATTAGAGTAAATGTTAGATTTAGTGTCAGGGTAATTTTTAGAGTTTTTGTTAGGGTTAGTGTTAGGTTTAGGGTTTGGTTGAGGGTTAGGTTTAGAGTTAGTGTTACTGTTAGTGTTAGGGTTCAGTTTAGGTTTTTTGTTAGGGTCTGGTTTAGGGTTAGGGTTAGTGTTAGTGTTAGGTTTAGGGTTCGTGTTATGTTAGGGTTAGCATGAGTGTTAGGTTTATGGTAAGGTTGAGGTTTAGTGCTAGTGTTTGATTCAGAGTTAGGGTTAGTGTTAAGGATAGTGTTAGGGTTAAGGATAGGTTTAGATTTAGTGATAGGGTTAGGGTTAGTGTTAGTGTTATGGTTAGAGTTAGGGTTATATTTAGGTTTAGTGTTAGTGTTAGTGTTAGGGTTAGTGTTAGGTTAAGTATTAGGGTTAGGATTATTGTTAGGTTTACTGTTGGATTTAGGGTTAGGGCTAGGGTTATTTTTAGATTTAGGATTTGATTTAGGATTAGGGTTAGTGTTAGGTTAAGTGTTAGCGTTAGGGTTAGGGTTTTTGGTAGGTTTAGGGTTAGTGTTAGGTGTTTTCATAGGGTTAGGGTTAGGGTAATTGTTAGGTATATGAATAGGATTAGGGTTAGATTTAGGGTGAGTGTTAAGGTTAGGTTTAGTGTTAAGGTTATGGTTAGGTTTACACTTAGGGTTAGGGTTAGTGTTAGTGTTAGGTTTAGTGTTAGGTTTAGGGTTAAAATTAGTGATAGGGTTAGAGTAGGGGTTAGGTTTCTTGTTAGGGTTAGTGTTAAGGTTAGTGTTTGGTTTAGAGTTAGGGTTAGTGTTAGGGTTAGGGTAAGAGTTAGTGTTAGTATTGAGGTAGAGTTAGGCTTTGGTTTAGGATTGCAGTTACGGTTAGGGTGTTAGGTTTAGTGTTAAAGATAGGTTTATGGTTAGGGTTAGTGTTAATTTTAGAGATAGGGTTAGTGTTAGGGTTAGTGTTAATATTAGGGATAGGGTTAGTGTTAGTGTTAAAGTTAGTATTAGGTTTAGTTTTAGGGTTAGGTTTGGGGTTAGGGTAAGGTTTTGTGTTAGGCTTAGTGTTAGGTTTAGGGTATGTTTTTGTTTTAGGTTTAGGGTTAATTTTAGGGTTAGTTTTATGGTTAGGGTTAGAGTTAGGATTAGTTTTACATTTAGGGTTAGTGTTTGTGTTAGGTTTATTTTGGGGGGAAAGCTTAGGGTTTGTGTTAGTTTTAGGGTTAGAGTTAGGGTTAGGGTTGCAATTAGGATTTGGTTAGGTTTAGGGTTAGTGTTAGTGTTAGGGTTATTATTAGGTTTTGTGTTAGGGTTAATCTTAGGTTTAGTGTAAGGTTTGGTTTACGGGTCAGATTAGGGTTATTGTTTGGGTTAGTGCTAGTGTTAGTGTTTGTTTTTAGGCTAGTGTTATGGTTAGGGTTAGAATTAGGTTTGGATTAGGGTTAGGGTTAGGGTTAGGGTTTGTGTTCGGTTTAGGGTTATGGTTATTGTTAGGTTTAGGATTAATGTTAGGGTGAGGTTTGTTGTTATGTTTAGGTTTATGGTTAAGAATAGGGTTAGTGTTAGTGTTAGCATTAGGGTTAAGTTTAAGTAAAACTTAGAGTTCTAAGTTTATATTTAGGGTTTATGTTAGATTTTGGTTAGCATTAGTGTTAGTGTTAGGGTTAGTTTTAGGGTTATTGTTAGGTTTAGGATTAAGGTTAAGGTGAGGTTTATTGTTATGTTTAGGTTTATAGTTAAGGATAGGGTTTGTGTTAGGGTTGGCTTTAGGGTTAGTTTTAAGTAAAAGTTAGAGTTAAGTTTACGGTTAGGGATTTTGTTAGATTTTGGTTAGCATTAGTTTTAGTGTTAGGGTTAGTTTTAGGGTTAGTGTTATGCTTAGGGTTATTATTAGTGTTAGGTTTCTGATTAGGTTTAGGTTTGTTGTTTGCATTAGTATTATTGTTAGGGTTAGAGTTAGGTTTAATGTTCAATTTAGGGTAAGGTTTAGGGTTATGGTAAAGTTTAAGGTTAGGTTTAGTGTTAGATTTTGGGTTAGAGTTAGGCTTAGTTTGAGGGTAAGTATTAGGGTTAAGGTTATGATAAGGGTTAGAGTTAGTTTAAGATTTATGTTAGGTTTTGGGTTAGGGTTTGTTTTAGCATTCAGTTTATGGCTACAGATACGTTTACAGTTAGGTCAGTGCTAGGTTTTGCTTTGGAGTTATGTTTAATTTTAGGGTTAGGGTTTTGGTTAGTGTTAGTGTTCGGGTTACTTTAAAGTTAGGGTTACGGTTAGGGTTAGTTTGTGGTTAGGGTTAAGGTAAGGTTAAGTTTAAATTTATGGTTTGGGTTAGGGTTTATCTTGAGTTTAGGGTCAGTTTTGGTGTTAGGGTTAGGGTTAGGTTTAGTGTTATGTTTATGGTTATGGTTTGTGTTAGGATTGGGAATATGGTTAGGATTAGCATTAGGGTAAAGGTTAGGGCTAGGGTTAGTGTTAGGGTTAAGTTTATGGTTAGGGTTTTAGTTAGATTTTGGGTTAGGTTTAGGGTTAGTGTTAGGGTTTGTTTAGGGTTAGGGTTAGTGTTAGGTTTAGCATTAGGTTTAAGTTAAGGGTTAATGTTAGGGTTAGGCTTAGTGTTTGAGTTAGGGTTAAGTTTAAAGTTTGTGTTAGGGTTAGGGTTAGGGTTAGGTTTAGTGTCAGTGCTAGGGTTAGGGTTATGGTTAGGGTTAGGTTTAGTGTTAGGGTTAGGTTTAAGGTTACGATTTGGGTTAGGATTAGGTTTATGGTAAGTGTTAGGTTAGGTTTACAGGTAAGATAGGATTACGATTTGAGTTAGCATTAGTGTTAGGTTTTGCATTAGGGTTAGTGTTAGTGTTAGTGTAATGGTTAGGTTTCAATTAGGGTTAGTTTTAGGATTAGTGTTAGGGTTTGTGTTAGGTTACAGATTAGGTTTATTTTTCGTGTTAGGGTTAGGGTTAGGGTTTGGGTTAGGGTTATTTTTAGTGTTAGGTTTAGGGTTTGTATTAGGGTTAGGTTTAGAGTTAGTGTTAAAAATAGTGTTTGGGTTAGGGATACGTTTAGGGTTAGTGTTAGGGTTAGTGTTATGTTTAGGGTTAGGCTTTGGGATAGGGTTAGTGTTAATGTCAGTGTTTCGGTTAGGTTTAGTGTTAGTGTTAGGGTTAGCATTCGGGTTAGGTTTAGGGTTACTTATAGGGTTAGTGTTAGGATTAGGGTTCGTGTCAGGGTTAGGCTTATGGTTAGAATCAGGTTTAGTGTTAGGTTAAGGGCTCAAGTTAGCATTAGGTTTAAGGATACAGTTTGGGAAATGATATTTTTAGGATTAGGTTCAGGTTTGGGTTAGGGTAATGGATAGGTTAGGTTTAGGGATAGTGGTAGGGTCAGGATGAGAATTATCATTTGGGTTAGGGTAAAGGTTATGGTAATGGATAGGGTAAGAGCTAGGGTTAGCACTAGGGTTATGTTTAGAGTAAGGGCTAGGGGTAGGGTTAGGTTTAGGTTTAGTTCAAGGAATAAAATTAGGGTTATTTACAGGCTAAGGGTTAGGGCTAGGTTTAGGGTTCGAGATAGGGTTAAAGCCAGGATTGGGTCTTGGATTAGGGCTAGGTTTTGGGTTATGTTAGGGCTCTTTTTAGAAAACAGCTAACTTAATATCTAAGGTTATGATTAGGTCTAGTTTTAGGGTTAATTTTAGGAATGAGTCTAGTTTTAGGATTATGCTTATATTTAAGGGGATGTTTTTAACTAGGGTTTGTGTTAGGGTCAGAATCAGAATCAGGATTCATTTTATAGTTAGGGATGAGACACAAATTAGGGTAGGCTTAGGACTAGATGTATGGTTACGATTTGGTTTATGTTAAGGGTTAGGTTTAGTCCTATGGCTTGGTTTTGTTTTAGGACTAAATCTAAAGTTAAGTGTAGTTTTATGATTAGTGTTAGTGTTATTGCTACTGATCAGGTGAGTTTGGTCTTAGGAGTAGATTTAGAGTTTTGTTTAATTCTTGGGTTAGGGCTATGGCTAGTGTTAGAGCTAAGATTAGGGCTAGTGTTTGGGTTATTGTAAAGGATAGGGTTAAAACTAGGAATAGGGTTATGGCAAAAGTCAGTGTTAGTCTTAGGGCTAGAGTTTGGGTTAGGGTTAAGGCTAAATTAGGGCTAGGAATAGGTTTAGGATTAGTGTTAGGCTTAGGCCTAGGATTAGGGCTCTTTTATTGTTAGGATTATGGTTAGGTTTAAGGAAAGGGCTGTCTGTTTGATTTCCACCTCCATTTCCATTTACCCATAGGTGTCAAAATGAAGTCAAACCTTAAAATACAAAGTGTTCATGATAGTGAACCATTGAATTGAGAAGAACATACCTTGGGAGCATACTAATTTTAGATAAAAGATGACTCCTGCCCAGTATCAAAGAAATTTGATAAAAGAAAACTAACTCTCACTCTACCATTACCTCTAATCCTAGCCTTAGCCATAACCCTAAACCTAACATTAACCCTTGGTCCTAGAATTCCCACCCTTGAGGAGCCCTGTGGGGCAAGCTAAGTGATGAATCCTATGCAACATCCTATGCAACATCAAACAAATCTGACCAAATAATTATGGGAGATATTTCAGTACCTGCATGTTTTCCTGTTTTCTCCTAAAGGGCTCTCAGATTAAG
>NW_026005665.1:340360-386841 GCF_001458135.2 Marmota marmota marmota | reverse complement strand
AAACAAACAAAAAAAAAAAACATACCAGAGTACGTACAGAGAACTGATGGAGTGTGTGAAGTTTGAAACAGCTAGCACAAACCCTGTTTGATTTTCAACTCCATTAACTTTCCCGTATAGGTCAAAATTAAGTGAAACCTTAAAATACAAAATGATCCTGATAGCAAACCAGTGAACAAAGAAGGCCTAAACCTGGGAAACAGAGTAAATCTAGCTAAAAGATAAATCACTTGGAAGGATCAAAGAATTTTGAATAAAACTAACTAACCCTAACACTAGCTCTAACCCTAGCTCTTCCCCTAACCCTAACTTTTTTACGAAACCTTTGACCGTAGAATTTCCAAACTTGAGCAGCCTAGTGGGAAAAGCTAAGGGATGAATGCTGCACAGTATCAAAGAAATCTGTCCAAAAATTAATGGAGTATATCAGTACATGCATATTTTTCTGTTATCTCCTAAAGGACTCATGAATAAAGTTGTTTTTATATGCTTCAGCTTAGGCCTACTGTCATATAAAAAAAAAAAAAACACAGAGATTTTTCTCAGAGAACTGATGGAGTGTGTGAAGTTTGAAACAGCTAGCACAAACCCTGTTTGATTTTCAACTCCATTAACTTTCCCGTATAGGTCAAAATTAAGTGAAACCTTAAAATACAAAATGATCCTGATAGCAAACCAGTGAATAAAGAAGGCCTAAACCTGGGAAACAGAGTAAATCTAGCTAAAAGATAAATCACTTGGAAGGATCAAAGAATTTTGAATAAAACTAACTAACCCTAACACTAGCTCTAACCCTAGCTCTTCCCCTAACCCTAACTTTTTTACGAAACCTTTGACCGTAGAATTTCCAAACTTGAGCAGCCTAGTGGGAAAAGCTAAGGGATGAATGCTGCACAGTATCAAAGAAATCTGTCCAAAAATTAATGGAGTATATCAGTACATGAATATTTTTCTGTTATCTCCTAAAGGACTCATGAATAAAGTTGTTTTTATATGCTTCAGCTTAGGCCTACTGTCATATAAAAAAAAAAAAAACAGAGATTTTTCTCAGAGAATTGATGGATTCTGAAATTTTAAGCAGCTAGCACCAATGCTGTTTGATTTCCAGCTCCATTTCCATTTACCTTTATAGGACAAAATGAACTGAAACTTTAAAATACAAACTGTTCCTTACAGTGAATCATTGAACCTAGGAGGCCCAAACATGTGGAGTATAGTAACAAAGGAGAAAAATGAATCTTGCCCAGTATCAAAGAATTTGAACAAAACTAACTCTAATCCTAATAGTAGCTCTAACACTAGCCTTAACACTATGCTTAACACAAACCCTACCCTGTTTAAAAAACAGTTGATCCTAGAAGTCCCAAACGTGGGGAGCCTAGGGAGCTAAGCTATCAGATGAATCCTATGCAGTATCAAAGAAATATGACCAAATAATTGATGTGGTATTTCAGTTCATGCATATATCTCTGTTTTCTGCTAAAGGCTCTTGGATAAAGTTGTTTTTGCCATCTTCATCTTAGGGCTACTTTCACAAAGAACAAACCTGAGAGTTCCCACAGAGAACTGATTCAGTGTTTGAAGTTTCAAGCAGCAAGAACCAACCCGGTTTGATTTCAACCTCCATTTTCATTTACCTATATAGATCAACATGAAGTGAAACCTTAAAATACAGAGTGCCCCTGTTAGTGAACCATTGAAATGAGAAGGCCAAACGTGAAGTGCATATTAAGGCTAGGTAAAAGATGACTTTTTCCAAGTATCAATGATGTTTGTACAAAACTTACTCTCACCCTAACACTACATCAAACACTAGCCCTAACACCAAATCTAACACTAACCCTAACCTGATTAGAGAATCATTAATCCTAGAACACCCACACTTGGAGAGCTTTGTGGGGCAAGCTAAATAATGAATTTTAATCAGTATCAAACAAATCTGACAAAATAATTATGGGAGGAATTTCAGTGCATGCATATTCCCTGCTTTCTCCTAAAGGGCTCTCGAGATAAAGTTGTTTTTGCATGCTTCAGCTTAGGCCTACACTCACAACAAACGTTCCAGAGTGTCCCCCCGAAGAATTGAGGGAGTGTGTGCAGTTTCAATCAGCTAGCATAAACCCTGTTTGGTTTCCAGATCCATTTACATGTACTCATATAGGTCAAAATGAAGTACAATGAAAATATTAACTGTTCCAGACACCAAAACATTGAACCAAAAGGCCTAAACCTGGGAAACAGAGTAAGGTTAGATAAAGATGAATCCGGGATTGCATCAAAGAAAATTGAATAACATAACTGTAAATCTAACACTACCTCCAAACTGAGTCCTAATCCTAACCCTAAATATTAACATATCCCAATCCGTAACCCTAAATGTAACCCTAATTTTAGCTGTAACCATTGCCCAAACCCTAGCTCTAACTCTATCCATTACATAACTCTAACCCTAACCCTAAAGCTAAACATAGCCAGAACCCTAACATTTACTCTAGATGTGCTCTAAATCTAACCCTCGTCCTTGACCTAAATCTAGCTCCAACCATAACACTTACCCTATACCTAACCCTAACCCTAGTCCTAAACATAACCCTAATCCTAACCCTAACACTAGCTCTAATCCTAACCATAAACATAGCCCTAACCTTATCTGTAATCCTATCATTCACCCTAAACTTAAGCCTAACCCAAATGCTAACAATAGGACTAAACCTAACTGTACAGCTATACCTAATGCTATTCAAAACCCTAGACCTAACCTGAACCCTAAACCTAACCATATCCATTATTCTAAACCTAATGCTAATTTGAGCCTTAACCCTAATGATTAACTAAAACCAATCCCTAATCCTGACCCTGACCATAATATTACACCTAGCTCTAATCCTGACCTTTACCCTAAACCTAATCCTTAAAGTAGACCTATTCAAAACCAAACACTAAAACTGCTCTTAACTTTAATGCTTTACCTGACATTAGCCCTAGCCTTAATCCTAGCTCTACACCTAATGCAAACCCTCATCTGAGCTGTAAACCTAGCCTTAATCCTAATCCTCACCCTAATCCTAACTCACGACCTAATCCTAATCATAACCCTAGCCCTAACCTTAACTTTAACTGTATCCATGACCCAAACATAACCCTATCCTAATGCTGACCCTAAGAATAACCCAAACCCTATCACTATCCCCAAAACTATCAATTATTCTAAACCTAACCTGAACCCTAAACCTAACCCTATCTTTACCCTAACCCTAACCTTAACTCTAATTTGAGCCATAACCCTAAACTCAAACTTAAACCACTCCCTAACAGTGGCCTTTGTTCTAATGATTCCTCTAGCTCTAAACCTGAATCTTACCCTATACCTAACCCTTACAATAATCATAACCATAAACCTTTCCCTACAACTATCCCTAATTGTAACCCTAGACCTGACATTAGCCCTAGCCATAATTCTAGCCGTAACCATAACAAAATCCCTAGCCCTTATCCTAGCCCTAAACATAGCCTTAATTACAATCCTAACCAAAACTCTAGGCCTAACAATGACAGTAACCCTAGCCCTAATCTTAACCCTAATTTAGCTTTACCTGTAACACTAGTCCTAAGACAATCTCTAACTCTCACATTAGATCTTTCACTCATTCTAACCCTGTTCCTTACCATAACCCTAACCCTTGCCCTATCCTTTGACCTAGAACTAACCTTAGACAAATCTTAAAATCGAGCTCTAACCCGAAGACTAAGCCAAACCCTAACACTAGCTATAGCTATAACCCCTAACCCTTAAGCTAACTCAAACCCTAACCTTAAACCTAGCCCTAACCCTAGCCCTAATATGAGTTGTAAGCCAAAACCTTAAACTAACGCTGAACCTGACACTGATTCTAACACGACTAGCTCTAAACATCATCCTAACCCTAAACATAACCCTAACACTAACTCTAGCCTTAAAACCCTAAAACTAGCCCTAAACATCACTCTAGTACTTACATTAGCCTTAATCCTAGCACTATCCCTATCTTAACCCAAAACCTAGCCCTAATCCTAGCTTTAAACCTAGCCCTATTTGTAACCATATACCTAGCTATAAACCAATCTCTAACTCTATCCATTACCATAACCAGAACCATAACTGTAATGCAAACCCGAGGCCTGAACCATAAACTTAACCCAGTTTATTACCCTGAACCTAATCTGAACATAAACCTAACCATATCATTACCGTAAGCCAAACACTAACACTAATTCAAGCCCTAAATTTAAACCTTAACCTATCCAAAACCCTAATCATGACCTTGACCCTAATAAAACCCCCAGCTTTAAACTTGAATACAACCCTACACCTAACCCTTACCATAGATGTAGCCATAATCCTAACCCTAAAACTATCATTAACCGTAATTCTGGACCTGAAATTAACCCTAGCCCTCATCCTAGCCCTAAACCTAGCATTAATCATAACCCTAAAACTAACCCTACCCCTAACCCAAATTATATCCCTCACCCTACCTCTATACCTAGCTATAATGCCACCTCTTACCCAAAACTTAAAAATAACCATTACCCTAACTCTAGGCTTAAGCCAAACAATACACCTAGCCCTAATCCTAACACTAATTTAGCCCTATCTCTAACCCTAACACTAACACTAGCCCTAAGACTTACTCTTACTCTTGCACTATACCTATCCCTAGTTCTAACCCTATCGCTTACCATAACCCTATCCCTAGCCTTAACCCTTGCCCTATTCTTATTGCCAGCCCTAACCCTAAAAATAACCCTAACTCCAAATCTAACCCAAAACCTAAGCCTAAGCTTAACAATTACACTATCCCTAAACCTAACCCTAGGCATAAACCAAAACCAAGCAAAAGCCCTAACCCTAAACATTAACTTAAACCAATCCCTAGCACTAAACCTAGACCTATCCCTAGCCCTAATTTGAGTTCTAACACTAACTTTAAAACTAACACTGACCCTGACTCATATCCTAACACTGAACCTACCTCGTATCACCACCCTCACATTAAACCTAATGATAAGAATAGCCCTATCAATAGGTCAAGTCTTATCCCTAACCCTAAAACGAACCCTGACCTGACCCTTATTTTAACAGAAACCCTAGCTATAAATATCACCCTAAACTTAAACCTAACCCTAACGCTAAACATAACCATCACACTAAACCTAACCTAAATTTAAACCTAGTTCTTACATTAGCCGTGGTCCTAATCCTATCCCTAACCCTAGCACAAACACTACCCCTTATCCAAGCCCTAAACCTAGATTTAACCCTAACTCTAATTGTAACCATAGCCCTAATCCTAGCTCTAAACCAATCTCTTACCCTAAGCAAGCCCATAAATCTAAGAGTAACCCTAGACCTATCCCTAATCCTTAGGCTAACCCAAACCCTAACTATATCAATAGCCCTACCCCTAGCTCACATTCTAGCTCTAAGCTTATCCCAAATTCTAACCATAACCATGACCCTTATGCTGACACTACCACTAATCCTAGGTCTAAGGCTAACCCTAGCTCTAAGCCAAAACCTCTGGTAATCCTATCCCTAGACCTAACTCTGAAGCTAACTCCCAGCCTTCCCCTAACCATAGCTCAGAACCTAACCCTTACGCTTAACATAACCATAAAACTAACCCTAGTTCTAACCTTCACCCTAACTCTAACTCAAGACCTAATCCTAAGCATAACCCTAGCCATAACCTTAACTCTAACTGTATCCATTACCCTAAACATTACCCTTATGCTAATGTAACCCTAGGCCTAAACCTAACCCTGTAACTATCCCCCAAGCTGTCAATTACTGTAACTAAAACCTGAACCCTAAACCTAACATTATCATTACCCTAATGCTAACACTAATGCTAATTCAAGTCCTAACCCTAAACTCAATCATAAAACAAAGCCAAACTCTGACCCTGACATTAATAATTCACCTAGCTTTAAACCTATTACCCTATACCTTACCCTTACACTAGACTTAGTCATAAATCTAACCCTAAATCTATCCCTTAGCTAAACCTAGACCTGACTTTAGACCTAGCGATAATCCTAGCCCTAACCCTAGCAAAAACCCTAGTCTTTATGCTAGCCCTAAACATAGCCTTAATTATAACCCCAACCCTAACCCTAGGACTAACCCTAACACTAACCATAGCCCTAATCTTAGCCCTAATTTAGCCATATGCCTAACCCTAACCCTAACTCTAGCCCAAAGACTAACTCTAACTCTTACACTAGCCCTATCTCTAGTTCTAATGATGTATTTTACTGGAAGAATAATCCTAGCCTGAACCGTAGGTCTAACCATAGCCCTATTCATATCCCTGGCCATAACCCTAGATCTAAACCTAACTCTAAATCTAACCCTAACAATAAGCCTAAGCCTAAACTTAACCCTATCCCTAACCTTAAGGCTAATCCTAAAACTAGCCCAAACCATAGCTCTAGCTCTAAAACAAAACCGAGCCATAGATTTAACCCTAATCCTTAACATAGACCAAGCTCTAATCCTACACCTAGCCCTAACCCTAGCATTAATTCGAGTCTTAAGTGGAACCCTAAAACTAAGCCTCAACCTGACTCTGACCTTAACACTAACCCTAGGTCTAAACGTCACCCTAATCCTAAACCTAAAACTAACACTAGAACTAGTCCTAACCCCTAACACTAAAATTAGCCCTATTCATAACCCTAGTACTTACATTAGCCATAACCCTAACACTAGCCCTAACTTAACCTAAATCCATAGCCCTATTTCAAACCCTAAACCTAGCTTTATCCCTAGGCCTAACTCTAACCCTGTCACTAATTGTAACCATAACCCTAGTTCTAACCCTATCTTTTACCCTAACCATAACCCTAATCCCGTTGCTAACCCTAGGCTTAAACCTAACCCTATACCTAAACTTCACCCTATCCATTTCCCTAAATCTAACCTGAAACCTAAACCTAACCCTATCATTACACTGATCCTAACCTTAATGTTAATTCAAGTCCTAAATTTAAACCCTAGTCTATCCAAAACCTTAATCATGACCATGACCAAATAATACCCTTAGCTCTAAACCTGACCTTAACTCTAAACCTAATGCTTACACAAGGCATAAATATAATCATAAACTTAAACTATCTTTAACCATAAACCTAGACCTGAAATTAGCCCTAACTGTAATCCTAGCCCTAAACCAAGCCTTAATCCTAACCCACATCATAATCTGAAACCTAACCCTAATTCTCACACTTACCCTACACCTAAACCTACCTATAACCTCATTCGTTACTATTAACCTAACCATAACCCTAAAACTAACCCTAACTCCCACACTAACCCTAGGCCTAATACTAACACTAAACCTAGTGCAAATCCTAGCCCTAATTTGATTCTATCCTAACACTAACCCAAGCCCTAGGAATAACTATAACTCTTGCCCTAGCCCTAAATTTATTTCTATCCTTAGCCATATCCTAAAGCTAGATCTAAACCTCACTGTAAATCTAAACCTATCTCCAAATTTAACTGTAATCATAAGCCAAACCAAACCCTAACTCTACCCCTAACCATAATGCTAATCCTAAAACTTGCCTAGCCCTGGCCCTAGCCATAAAACAAAACCAAAGCCACATCCCTATCCCTAGCCCTTAACGTAAACCAAACCCAAACCTTACACTTACTCTAACTCTAAAAATTATTTTGACCTTGACGCTGACTCTAACACTAACCCTAGCTCTAATGATCACTCTAACTTAAATTAACCCTAACACTAGACCTAGTCTTAACCGTAACCCTAAAACTAGTCTTAATTAAAACCCTAGTTCATACATTAGTCATTGTCCTCAACATAGCCCTACCCTAACACAAAGTCTACCCATAATTCTAGTCCTAACCCTAGCTTAACCCTAGCTTAAACCTAGTCTTAACCTTAACACTAGCCCTAACCCTTACCCTAACACGAGACCTAACCCTAGCTCTAACCCTATCCCTTACCCTAAGCCAAACTCTACCCCAAATGCTAACCCTAGTCCTACCCTAATCCTTAGCCTAACTTAAACACTAACAGTATTACTAGCACTAACCCTAGCCCTCATTCTATTTCTAACCCTAACTCTAACCCTCATCTGACACTTAAAGTAACCCTAGGTCTAAACCTGACCCTAAACCTAAACCAAAACCTAACACTAGACATACCGGTAAACGTTAACTTATACCTAAGCCTAATACTAGTCCTAGACCCAAAGCTAATCTTAAATATAGCTATAGTTCTAGCCCTAGACCTAAACGAAATCCTAGCACTAGCTGTAAAACTAACCCTTAACCTAAACCAAACACTTACGTTATCCCTAGACATAAACCTAGATCTAATTCTGGCTCTAACCCTAAACCTAACCCTATCCTTAAAACGTACCCTAATCCTAACACTTAAACTAGCTTTAAACCTGACACTAACCCAAAACCTGGACCTAACACTAGACCTAGGCATAACCATAAACCTAAAACTAGCCCTAAACACAACCCTAACATTTACATTACCCATAGTCCTAACCCTAGCCCTAAACCTAATACAAAACCTAGAGCTAATCCTAGGCCTAAACTTAGATCTAAGCATAAACCTAAGCCTAGCCCTAACCATAACCCTAACTCTAAACCTAACCATCTCCTTAGACCTAACCGTATCTCAAAGCCTAACCCTTACACTAAACATAACCCTAGACCTATCCTAAATTCTAATCCTAACCCTAGCCCTAATTCTAAACTGAACCCTAGGCCAAACTTTAGCTCTAAACATATCCATTAGCCTAACCCTACACCTAACCCTAATTAAAACCCTATTAATAAAACTAAACATCTCTAACCATAATCTTGAACTCAGAAGTAAACATAAACCTAACCCTCGCACTAACCCTAACCCTAGCTCAAACACTAACCCTTATCCTAACCTAACCATAACCTTTACCCTAAACTAACACTTACCCTAACCCTAAAAAAAACCCTAAACCAAACCCTATAACTATCCCTAAACCTAATCCTAATCCTATACTTAATCCAAACCATAACCTAGCCCTAAACCTAGCTCTAAATCTATCCATTACACTAAACATAACCCTATCCCTAATGCTAACCCTAACCCGATCACTGAAACCTAACCCTTCTGTTACCTTAAACCTTAAATAAAACCTATAGTAAACCCTTCCAATACCTTAACTCAAAACCTAACCCTAACAAATTCAAGCCCTAACACCTTAACCTTAACATAAACCAAACGCTAATCCTGACCCTGACCCTGACACAAATAATAATTCTAACTCTAAAGCTGCCATAACAAAAACCTAACCCTTACACTAGACATAGCCATAACCTAACAATAAAACTATCCTTAACCATAACCCTAGACTTGATATTATCCGTAGCCCCAGTTGTAGCCCTAACCCGATCAGAAAACTGAACCCTCATCCTAGCCCTATCCTAGCCTTAATCCTAAACTGTACCATAACCCTAGGCCTAATCCTAATTCTAACCCTCAACCTAACCCTAAACCTAGCTATAAACCCACCCATTCCTCTAAAGTTAACCCTAACCCCAGGACAAACCCAAACTCTAGCCCAACACCTAGATGTAACCCTGACACTAACCCTAGTCCTAATCCTAGCCCTAATTTAGCCCTATCCCTAACCCTCACCCTAAGCCTACTCCTAAGAATAAATCTAATTCTCACCCTAGACATATCTCTAGTTCTGATCATATTCCTTATCATAACCCTAACCCTAGCCCTAACCCTAGCATGAGCCCTAACTCTATATCAACCCTAACTCTAAATCTAAACCTAAGCCTAAGCCTAAACGTCACTCTAACACTAGCCCTAACACTGACACTAATCCAAAATCTAGCCTTAATCCTAGTCCTAGCCCTAAAACAAAACTGAGCCATAGCCCTATCCATAACCCTTAACCTAAACCATAACCTAACCCTCCACCTAGCACTAACTTTAGCCCTAGTTCGAGTCCTAAACATGACACTAAACTAAACCTGACCCTGACACTGACCCTAAATATAACCCTTACTCTAAATATCACACTAACCCTAACCCTAAAACTGTCACTAGATCATACATTAGCCATAGCCCTAACGCTAGCCGTAACCAAACCCAAAATCTAGCCCTTATTTGAAATTTAACCATATTTTTAAACATAACCCTAACCCAAATCTTAGCCCTAAACCTTATCCTAATCCTAGCCAGAATCCTAACAATTACCATAGCCTTATCACTAGCTCTAACTCTATCCATTACCCTAAACATAACCAAAACCCTAATGGTAACCCTAGGCCTAACCCTAACCTTATCGCTAACCCTAACCTTATTTATTAACCTAAACCTAACCTGAACCCTAAACATAACCCTATCATTACCCTAATCCTAAACTTAATGCTAATTTGAGATCTAATCCTAACCTTAACCTAAGCCAAACCCTAACTCTGACCCTTCCCGTAATAATATACCTAGCTCTAACCCTGACCCTACCCCTAAAATGAACCCTTACACTAGACCTAGCCATAAACCTAACCCTAAAACTATCCATAACGTAACCATTGATCTGACATTTGCACTATCTTTAATCCTAGCCCTAGCCTTAACACAAACCATAGCCCTAACCCTAACCCTAACCCTAAACCTCACCCTAATACTATCCATAACCCTAGCCCTAAATTGAGCTCTAACCCTATCAATTACCCTAAACATAGCCCTAATCCTAGCTCTAACCCCATTATTTAGACTAAACCTAAATCTAAGCACAAAACTAACCCTAGGCCTAAACATAAACATAAATATAAACCTAGCCCTATCCCTATACCTAATTAAGCCCTATACCTAACTCAAAACTAAGCCTAACCCTGAGATTAACTCTATCGCCCTATCCCTAACCCTAGTTCTAATTTTATCATAACCCTAATACTAGCTATAAACCTAGAACTTACACTAGACATAGCCTTAGCCATAGACCTTACCCTATATCTAATCCTAACTCTATATCTAACTCTAAACCTAAGACTAGTGTTATGGTTAGTTTTAAGAATATGTTTATTTCTATTGCTAGTCTTAGGTTTAGAGTTAGATTTAAAGTTAGGATTACTACACTAGTCCTAAACCTAATGGTAATCTTAAAACTAGACCTAACCATAGCTCTAGCCCTAAAACAAAACAGAGATAGCCTAACTTTACAGCTTAACCTAAAGCAAAACCTAAATCTACACCTAGCCCTAAACCTAGCCCTAATTCAAGTCAAAATCCTGACCCTAACACTACCCCTGACCTTAATTTTGACCCTAATACTAACACTAGTGCTATACATCACCCTAATTTTAACCTAACCCTAACACTCAACCTAGTCCTAACCCAAATCTTATAACTAGCCCAAATCATAACTCTACTGCAAACATTGGCTGTAATTCTAAACCTAGCCGGAACTCTAACCAAAATTTAGCCCTAATCTGAGACCTAACCGTAGCTTTCACATTAAACTGAATCCCAACACGAGCACTAACCCTACCCTAAATGTAGCCCTAACCAGAGGTCTAACCCTATCCCTTACACTAAGCCAAAACTAACCCTAATGCTAACCCTACTCCTAACCCTAATCCTGTTACTAGTCCTAATGCTAGCCCTAATTCTACCTCTAACCGTAACTCAAACCTGACTCTTACTCTGACCCTAATGGTAACCATAGGTCTAAACCTGACACTAACCCTATACTGAAACCTAACATTAGCACTAGAAATAAACCCATTACTAAACCTAACCCTAATACTAGCCCTATACCTAAACCTAATCCTTAATCTAGCCATATGTCTAGCCCTTGACATAAACAAAAACCTAGCCCTAGCCCTAATAATAAACCTTAACCTAACCCAAACACTCACCTTACCCTTAGAACTAACCCCAGGGATAATTCTGGCTTTCAGCCTAAAGCTAACTCTAACCTGAACACTAACCCTAACCCTAACACTTGACCTAGCAAACACTAACCCAAAAACTGGCCCTAAACATGACNTAACAAAAACCTAACCCTTACACTAGACATAGCCATAACCTAACAATAAAACTATCCTTAACCATAACCCTAGACTTGATATTATCCGTAGCCCCAGTTGTAGCCCTAACCCGATCAGAAAACTGAACCCTCATCCTAGCCCTATCCTAGCCTTAATCCTAAACTGTACCATAACCCTAGGCCTAATCCTAATTCTAACCCTCAACCTAACCCTAAACCTAGCTATAAACCCACCCATTCCTCTAAAGTTAACCCTAACCCCAGGACAAACCCAAACTCTAGCCCAACACCTAGGTGTAACCCTAACGCTAACCCTAGTCCTAATCCTAGCCCTAATTTAGCCCTATCCCTAACCCTCACCCTAAGCCTACTCCTAAGAATAAATCTAATTCTCACCCTAGACATATCTCTAGTTCTGATCATATTCCTTATCATAACCCTAACCCTAGCCCTAACCCTAGCATGAGCCCTAACTCTATATCAACCCTAACTCTAAATCTAAACCTAAGCCTAAGCCTAAACGTCACTCTAACACAAGCCCTAACACTGACACTAATCCAAAATCTAGCCTTAATCCTAGTCCTAGCCCTAAAACAAAACTGAGCCATAGCCCTATCCATAACCCTTAACCTAAACCATAACCTAACCCTCCACCTAGCACTAACTTTAGCCCTAGTTCGAGTCCTAAACATGACACTAAACTAAACCTGACCCTGACACTGACCCTAAATATAACCCTTATTCTAAATATCACACTAACCCTAACCCTAAAACTGTCACTAGATCATACATTAGCCATAGCCCTAACACTAGCCGTAACCAAACCCAAAACCTAGCCCTTATTTGAAATTTAACCATATTTTTAAACATAACCCTAACCCAAATCTTAGCCCTAAACCTTATCCTAATCCTAGCCAGAATCCTAACAATTACCATAGCCTTATCACTAGCTCTAACTCTATCCATTACCCTAAACATAACCAAAACCCTAATGGTAACCCTAGGCCTAACCCTAACCTTATCGCTAACCCTAACCTTATTTATTAACCTAAACCTAACCTGAACCCTAAACATAACCCTATCATTACCCTAATCCTAAACTTAATGCTAATTTGAGATCTAATCCTAACCTTAACCTAAGCCAAACCCTAACTCTGACCCTTCCCGTAATAATATACCTAGCTCTAACCCTGACCCTACCCCTAAAATGAACCCTTACACTAGACCTAGCCATAAACCTAACCCTAAAACTATCCCTAACGTAACCATTGATCTGACATTTGCACTATCTTTAATCCTAGCCCTAGCCTTAACACAAACCATAGCCCTAACCCTAACCCTAACCCTAAACCTCACCCTAATACTATCCATAACCCTAGCCCTATATTGAGCTCTAACCCTATCAATTACCCTAAACATAGCCCTAATTCTAATGCTAACCCTAGGCCTAAATCTAAACCTATGCCTAAACGTAACCCTATCCATTATGCTAAACCTAACCTGAACCCTATACCTAACCCTATCATTACCCTAACTCAAACACTAATGCTAATTTGAAACCTAACCCTAAACCCTAACCTAAACAAAATCCTAAACATGACCCTGATGCTGACCTAATAATACCCCTAGCTCCAAATTTGGCCCTTACCCTAAAATCTAAAACTTACACTAAACATAACCATAAACCTAACCCTAAAACTATCCCTTACCATAACCCTAGAACTGTCATTTGCCTTAACACTAATCCTAGCACTAACCAAAACAAAAACCCTAGTCCTCATCCTAGCCCTTAACTTAGCCTTAATTATAACTCTAACGAAACCCTAGCCCTAAACCTAATTCGAACATTTGTCCTTGCCGTAAACCTAGCTCTAACCCCATTATTTAGACTAAACCTAAATATAAGCACAAAACTAACCCTAGGCCTAAACATAAACATAAATATAAACCTAGCCCTATCCCTATACCTAATTAAGCCCTATACCTAACTCAAAACTAAGCCTAACCCTGAGATTAACTCTATCGCCCTATCCCTAACCCTAGTTCTAATTTTATCATAACCCTAATACTAGCTATAAACCTAGAACTTACACTAGACATAGCCTTAGCCATAGACCTTACCCTATATCTAATCCTAACTCTATATCTAACTCTAAACCTAAGACTAGTGTTATGGTTAGTTTTAAGAATATGTTTATTTCTATTGCTAGTCTTAGGTTTAGAGTTAGATTTAAAGTTAGGATTACTACACTAGTCCTAAACCTAATGGTAATCTTAAAACTAGACCTAACCATAGCTCTAGCCCTAAAACAAAACAGAGATAGCCTAACTTTACAGCTTAACCTAAAGCAAAACCTAAATCTACACCTAGCCCTAAACCTAGCCCTAATTCAAGTCAAAATCCTGACCCTAACACTACCCCTGACCTTAATTTTGACCCTAATACTAACACTAGTGCTATACATCACCCTAATTTTAACCTAACCCTAACACTCAACCTAGTCCTAACCCAAATCTTATAACTAGCCCAAATCATAACTCTACTGCAAACATTGGCTGTAATTCTAAACCTAGCCGGAACTCTAACCAAAATTTAGCCCTAATCTGAGACCTAACCGTAGCTTTCACATTAAACTGAATCCCAACACGAGCACTAACCCTACCCTAAATGTAGCCCTAACCAGAGGTCTAACCCTATCCCTTACACTAAGCCAAAACTAACCCTAATGCTAACCCTACTCCTAACCCTAATCCTGTTACTAGTCCTAATGCTAGCCCTAATTCTACCTCTAACCGTAACTCAAACCTGACTCTTACTCTGACCCTAATGGTAACCATAGGTCTAAACCTGACACTAACCCTATACTGAAACCTAACATTAGCAGTAGAAATAAACCCATTACTAAACCTAACCCTAATACTAGCCCTATACCTAAACCTAATCCTTAATCTAGCCATATGTCTAGCCCTTGACATAAACAAAAACCTAGCCCTAGCCCTAATAATAAACCTTAACCTAACCCAAACATTCACCTTACCCTTAGAACTAACCCCAGGGATAATTCTGGCTTTCAGCCTAAAGCTAACTCTAACCTGAACACTAACCCTAACCCTAACACTTGACCTAGCAAACACTAACCCAAAAACTGGCCCTAAACATGACCCTAGTTTGTATATTAGCTGTAGCCCTAACACTAGTTCTAACCTAACACATAACTTGGCCCTAATCTGAGTGCTAACACTAGTTTTAACCCTAACACTAACCTTAGCCATAAGCCAGTACCTACCCCTTCCCTAACACTAGCTCTTATATTATTTGTTACCTTAAGCCAAACCATAAACTTAAAGCTAACCGTAGTCCTAACCCTAATCCATAGGCTAACCCAAATACTAATCCTATTACTAGTCTTAACCCTAGCCCTCATTCTAGCTCCAACCATAACCCAAACCCTAATACTAACCCTGAAACTTATTCTGACACTAACACTAACAATATGTCTGAACCTGACCCTAACCCAAACCCAAACCCTAACATTATCCCTACTCATAATCCTATACCTAAAAATTAAACCTAACACTAGTCCTGGACCTAAACCTAATCCTAAATTTAGCCATAACTCTAGCCCTGACCTGAACAACAACCTTGCCCTAACCCTAACAATCACCCTTAACATAAGCAAAACAATAACCATACTTCTAGACCTAAACCTAGTCCTAATTCTGGCACTCACCCCAACACTCACTCTAACTTGAACACTGACCCTGACCCTAACAAAAACCTAGCTCCAAAGCTCATCCTAACTCTAAACCTAACCATAACACTACACCTAGCCATAACCCTAACCCTAAAACTAGCCCTAATCATAACCCTAGCTCTTAACTAGCCATGGATCTAACTCTAGTCCTAAAATAACACAAAACTTGGCCCTAATCCTAGGCCTAAACCTAGCCCTAAGTGTAACCCTAAATTAACCATAGACCTATCCCTAACCCTAACCTTCCCCTTAGACCTAACCCTAGCTCAAAGCTTAACCTTTACCCTAAACATAACCCTAGCCCTACCCAAAACCCTAACCTAACCCTAGCCTTAAACCTACCCTTAACTGTAGCCCTCACCATAGCTCTAATTCTATACACTACCATAACCCTAGCCCTAATCCTAACCATAACCCTAGCCCTAACCCTACCTCTATCCAATCCATTACCCTAAACAAGATCCTAACACTAATTCTAATTCTAGGCTTAACCCTAACACTATCACAGTCTCTAAACCTATCAATTACCCTAAAACTAATCTATCCCTTAAATAAGCCTATTCATTAGCTAACTCTAACTCTCACCCTAATGCTAATTAAAGCCCTAAACCTAAACCTTAACCTAAACTGAACAATAAGACATACCCTGACCTTAATAATACATCTAGCTCTAAACTTGACCCTTACCCTAAATCTAACCCTTACACTAGACATAACCATAAACATAACCCTAAATCTATTCCTAACTGTAATGCTAGATTTAATCCTAGACACTTACCCTAACACAAACCCTAGCTCTAAACCTAATCCTAACTGAAAAACTAATCATAACACTAGATAAACACTGAAACTACCCATTACAATAATCCTAGATCTTACATTACCCATACACCTAACACTAGCCCTAAACCTCACACACAACCTAGCCCTAATTCTAGCCCTAAACATAGACCTAAGCATAACCATAACCCTATCCCTAGCACTAACCTTAACCCTAACACTGGCCCTGGCCCTAACCCTACTCAAAATCTAATCCTTACCCTAAATATAACAATAGCCCTAATGCTCAACTTAATGCTAAACCTAGCCCTAATCCTAACTGTAACCATCAAACAAATTTTAGCACAAGCTCTATCAATTACCTTAAACATAACCCCTAACCCTAATGCTAACCCAAGCCATAACCCTAACCCTAACCCTAACCATAGCCCTGACTCTAACTCTTACTCTCACCCTAGACCTAACCCTAGCTCAAACCCTCACATTTGTGCTAAACCTAATACTAACAATAACCCTAGGCCTATCTCTAAACCTAGCAAGAATCCTAACTTTAACACAGGCACTAAAACTAGCACAAACCCTATCATCTACCCTAAACATAAACCTAACCCAAATGCGAATCCTAGGCTTAACCCTAATCCTATCACTAACACTAACCCTATCTATTACTCTAAACCTAATCTGAACCATAAAACTAACAGTATCCATTACTTTAACCCTAACCCTAATGCTAATTTGAGCCCTAACCCTAAACCTTATTTTAAACCAAACCTTAAACCAGACTCCAAACATAATAATACACTTAGCTCTAAACCTAACCTTTACCCTAAACCTAACATTCCACTAGACCTAGCCATAAACCTAAATTTGACACTATTCTTAACCATAACCCTAGACCTGACATTAGCCCTAGATCTAATCCTAGTTCTAAACCTAACACAAACCCTAGTCCTCATCCTAGCTCTAAACCTAGCCTTAATCCTAACCCGAATACTTACCCTAATCCTATACATAATTTTAACCCTCATGCTAGCCCTGAACATAGCCATAATCTCATCCCTTCCCCTAAAACTAACCATAACCTTAACACTTACACTAACCATAATTCTAGCCATAACCACAGGCCTAACTATAACACTAAACCTAGCCCTAATCTAGCCCTTATTTAGCCCTAACCTTAAGCATATCCCTAAGTCTAGCCCTAAGAATCACTCTCAAAATAGCCCTACTTCTATTTTTATACCTGTCCATTACCTTAATCATAACACTAATCCTAAATTTAGCCCTAACCCTAGATCTAACCATAACTCTAAATTATAGTTATAAACTCTAAATGTAACTCTAACCTTATGCATAAACCTCACCCTACCACTAGCTGAACACTATCA
The DNA here is from genome assembly GCF_001458135.2 of Marmota marmota marmota. NCBI lineage: Eukaryota > Metazoa > Chordata > Mammalia > Rodentia > Sciuridae > Marmota > Marmota marmota. The sequence goes on along the minus strand of NW_026005665.1, from coordinate 368,846 downwards.
CTAATCATAAAACTAAACCTAACTCTAGCCCTAGCCCTAAAACAAAACTGAGCCATTATGCTAACCCTAAACCTAATCTAAACCAAAACCTAACCCTTCAACTAGCCATAACCCTAGCTCAAATTCAAGTCCTAGGACTACAAGTAACCCTTACCCTGACTCATATCCAAACACTAAACCTAGCTCTATCTATTACCCTAACCATAAAACAAATGCTAACACCATTTCTTGCCCAAACTCTAACACTAAAACTAACATTAATAATAACCCTAGTTCTTAAATTAGCCATAGTCCTAACCCTAGCCCTAACCCCAAAACAAAAATAGCCTTACTCTGAGCCCTAAGCCTAGATCTAACCCTATCCCTTATCCTAAACCAAACCCTATCCAATATGCTAACCCTAGTCCTAATCGTAATCCTTAGCCTAAATCAATCACTAACCCTATTACTAGTCCAAACCCTAGATCTCATTCTAGCTCTAATCCTAACCCAAAACGTAAATATAACCTTCACCCTTATTCTTACCATAACACTAATTAAAGGTCTAAACCTGACCCTAACCCTACACTGAACCCTGAAACTAGCCCTACCAGCGATCTTTTACCTAAATCTAACCCTAACACTACCTCTATACCTAAACCTAATCCTAAATTTAGCAATAACTGTAGCCCTAGACCTAAACAAAAATTTAGTCCTAGCCCTAACAATAACCCTTAACCTAAACCAAACAATAACACTACCCCCAGAACTAACCCTACTCTTGATTCTTGCTTTTACCCTAACTCTAATCTGAACACTGACCCTGACACTAACATTAAATCTAGCTCTAAAAATGACTCAATACAAAAATCTAGCCTTATCACTAGTTCTATCCCTATCATTTAGCATAACCCTAAACCTAGCCCTAACACTTGCCCTATTCTTAGACCTAACCCTAACCCTAAATCTAACCCTAACTCCAAGTCTTAACCTAACCCTAAGCCTAAGTCTAACACAAACAGTAGCCAGAATCCTAATGCTAATCTTATAAGCTAGACTAAAACAAAACTGAGTAATAGAGGCAGAGGTTGTGACTCAAGTGGTAGTCCATTTGCATGGCATGCACAGGGGGCTGGGTTCGATCCTCATTAACAATAAAAATATAATTAAAAAAAAAGATGTTGTGTCCAATAAAAAATTTTAAAAAATTAAAAAACTATTTAAAAATTCTCTCTCTCTCTCTCTCTCTCTCTCTCTCTCTCTCTCTCTCTCTCTAAAAAAAAACAAAACTGAGCAATAGTCCTATAGTCCTAATCTTGAACCTTAACTTCAACCAAACCCTAAGACTACACCTATACCTAATTCGAGTCCTAACCATAGCCTTAAACTTACCCTGACACCGAATCATATCCTAAAACTCGCCCTAGGTCTAAACACTACCCTTAACTTAAACCGAACACTAGCAGTAACCCTACCCTTAATTTGAGTCATAACTCTAACCTTAAAACTAACCCTGATGCTGACTCATATCCTAGCTAGTCACCCTAGCTCTAAAAACAGCCCTCACCTTACACAAAACCCTAAAATAATCCAAGCCCTTATTTGAGTCCTAACCCTAACCCTAAAACTAACATTGTCTCTGAATTATATCCTAATACTAACCTAGCTATAAATATCACCCTAATATTAAACCTAACCCTAACACTAGACCTAACCCTATCCCAACCGTAATTGTAACCTAGTTCTTACATTATCCATTGCCATAACATTAGCCCTAATCCTAACACAAAAATTAGCCCTAATCTGAGCCCTAAACCTAGATTTAACCCTAAACCTAACCCTATCTCTAGCCCTAGCCCTAGCTCTAAGCCTATCCCTTACCCAAAGTGAAACCCTAACCCTAATGATAATCCTAGACCTATGCATAATCTTTAAGCTAATCAAAGCCCTAATCCTATTAATAGTCATAACCTACCCTCAATATAGCTCTAACCCTATCCCAAACCCTAATGTTAACCTGGCAAATATTTTGACCCTAACACTAACCCTAGGTCTAAACCTGGCCCAAATCCTAGACAAATCCATAACACTCGACCTAGAACTAAACCAAATCCTAAATCTAGCCTTAACTCTAGCCCTAGACCTAAACAAAAACCTATCTCTAGCCCTTAAAGTAACCCTTAACCTACCACAAATTCTAATCCTACCCCTAGAACTAAACCTAGTTCTAATTCTGACTGTAACCCTAACTCTAACTCTGACCCTACCTTTAAGAGTAACCTACCACTAAACATGACCCTAACCAATAATCTAAACCTAACAGTAGACCTAGCCGTATTCCTAACCCTAAATCTAGCCCTAATCATAACCCTAGCTCTTACATTACACACAGCCCTAACCCTAGGCCTAAACCAAACACAAAATCTAGAGCTAATCCTAGGCCTAAGCATAACCCTAATCCTAACCATAATCTAACACTTGATTAGTCTTAACCCTAGCTCAAAGCCTAACCCTTATCCTAAACATAAACCTACACCTATCCCTAAATATACCCCTAACACTAGCCCTAATCCTAAATTTAACCCTATCCCTAAACCTAGCTCTAAACCTACCCATTACCCTAAAACTAACCCTAAAACTATTGGTAACCCTAGTCCTAACACTAACCCTAAACCTAAACAGCAAACTAACACTAGACCTAACCCTAAACCTCACACACTCACACACTAATCTATCTCAAAATGTAACCCTGAACCGAAGCCTAAGCCTAACCCTAACACTAGCCCTAAGCCTATAACTAAATCTAAAACTAGCCCTAATTCCAGCCCTAGCCCCCCCCCAAATAAATGAGCCATAAGCTCTATACCTAACCCTCAAACAAAACCAAACCCTAACCATTCACCTATTCCTAACTCTAGCCCTAATTCGAGTTTTAAGATGAACCCTAAAACTAACATTTACACTGACTCTGACATTAACACTTATCCTATATCTAAACATTACCCTAATCCTAACACTAACTCTAACCCTAACCCTAAAATTAGCACTAATTGTAACTCTTCTACTTACATTAGCCATAATCCTAACACAAGCACAAACTTACCCCAAACCCTAGCCCTAATCCGAGCCCTAACCTGGGTTTTAACCCTAATCCTAAACCTAACTTTAGCCCTTGCCCTAATCATAACCAAAACACCAACCCTAACACTATTCATTACCATGACAATAACCGTAATTCTAATGCTAACCCCAGGCCTAAACCTAAACCTATCTCTAATCCTATCCCTATCCATTTTCCTAAACCTACCATGAACCCTAATTCTAAGCCTATCATTACCCAAACCCTTACCGTAATGCTAATTCAGTCCCTAAATTTAAGCCTTAACATATTCAAAACCCTAACCTTGACCTTCACCTTAATAATACCCCTAGCCCTAAACCTGACCCTAACACTAAACCTAAACTTTATGCTAGACATATTCATAATCCTAAACCTAAAAAGATCTTTAAACCTAATTCTAGACTTGAAATTAGCCATATTCCTAATCCTAGCCCTAACTCTAAAACAAAGCATAGCCCTCATTCCGGCCCTAAACCTAGCCTTAATCATAACCCTAACCCTAACCCTTATCCTAAACATCACTCTATCTGTAAAACTAGCCTAGCTTACCCTAAACTATATTCTAAAACTAACCCTAATTCTATACTTAAACTGAACACTAACCATAGACCTCATCCTAGCCCTAATTTTGCCCTATCCCTAACCCTTACCCTAACCTTAGCCCTAAGACTAACAATAATTCTCACACTAGCCCTATCACTAGTTCTAATTCTATCCCTTACCATAACCCTGACCCTAGTCCTAACCCTTGCCCAATCCTTAGTCCTAGCCCTAACCCTAAACCTAAGACTCACACTAACAATAAACATAATCCGAACTCTAATCATAAAACTAGCCCTAATCCTACAACTAGAAGTAAACAAAACCGAGCAATAGCCCTAAACCTAAACCTAACTTAAAACAAACCCTAACACTACACCTAGATCTAACCATAGCCTTAATTCGAGACCAAACGCTAACCTTAAAATTATACCTGACACTGACACATATGCTAAACACACCCTACCTCAAAACACCATTCTAAACTTAAACCAAAACTTAACAATAACCTTAGCCCTTATTTGATTCCTAAAACTAACCCTGACCCTGACTCATATCCTAAAACTAACCCTAGAACTAAATATCACCCCAAGCTTCATCTTAACCCTTAAACTAAAACTAACCCTACCCTTAAACCTAAACCTAAAACTAACCCTAATTTTAACCCTAGTTCTTATACTAGTGATTGCCCTAACCCTATTCTCTACCCTAACACAAAACCAGCCACAATCTGAACCCTACATCTAACATTAAACCTACCATAACTCTAGCCCTAACCTTAGCTCTAACTCTCTCCCTTACCCTAACTGAAACCCTAAACCTATTTGTAAACCTAGACCTATCCCTAATCTTTAGGCTAATTGAAATCTGAACCCTATTAATAGTCCTTACCCTAGCCCTAATTCTAGCTCTAATCTTATCCCAAACCCTTATGCTAACCCTGATCTGTATTCTGACCCTAACACGAAACTTAGGTCTAAAACTGACCCTCAAACTAGAGCAAAACCTAACACTGGCCATAGTGCTAACTTATACCTAAACCTAACCCTAACCCTAGACCTAAGACTAACTTTAACTCTCACACTATCCCTATCCCTAGTTCTAAGCCTATCTATTATAATAACCCTAACCCTAGCCCTAAACCTTGACATATCCTTAGTCCTAGCCCTAAGCCTAGATCTAAACCTAACTTGAAATCTAACTCTAACCCTAAGTCTAAGCCTAAGACTAAAACTAGCCCTAGCCCTAATGCTAATAGTAAAACTAGCCCTAAACCTAACCCTAGCAGTAAAACAAACTGAGCAATAACCCTAACCATAAACCTTAACTTACATCAAACCCTAACACTACACCTAGACCTCACCATAGCCTTAATTTGAATTCTAACCCTAACCTTAAATCTAACCCTGACCCTGACACATATCCTAACTCTCACCCTACCTCTAAACACCCTCCTAACATTAAACTAAAACCAAAAAGTAAATCTATTCTTAATTCGACTCCTAACCCTAACCCTGACCCTGACTCATATCCTAACAGTAACCCTAGCTCTAAATATCATCCTAACCTTAAACCTAACCCTAACACTAGACCTACCCTTAACCCGAACGCTAAATCTAACCCTAATTGTAACCCTAGTTCTTACATTAGCCATTGCCCTATCATTAGCCCTAAACCTAACCCCAAAACTAGCCCTCATCGAAGCTCTAAAGCTAGATTGAACGCTAACCCTAACTCTAGCACTAACCCTAGCTTTAAGTCTATCCCTTACCCTATGAATAATCCTAACCTTAATGGTAGCCCTAGACCTATGCCTAATACTTAGGCTAACCAAAATCCTAACCTTATTAATAGTCCTGACCATAACCCTCATTCTAGCTCTAATCCTATCCCAAATCCAAACACTAAACCTGACCCTTATTCTGACCCTAACAGAAACCCTAGTTCTAAACCTGACCATAACACTAGGCTAAAACTAAACACTAGCCCTGGATCTAAACATAATTCTAAATCTGGCCTTATCTCTAGCCCTAGAACTAAACAAAAACCTAGTCCTACGCCTAACAATAACCATTATCCTAACACAAACCCTAACCCTACACCTAGACCTACTCCTAATTCTGGCTGTAATCCTAACTTGAACTCTAACCCAAACACGGACTCTGCCTTTAACAGTAAACCTACTTCTAAACCTGACCTAATTGAAGCTCTAAACCTAACACTACATCTTGGCATAACCCTAACTAGAATTAACCCTAATCATAAGGCTTGCTCTTATTTTACCCTCAGCTTTAACCCTAGGCCTAAACATAACACAAAACCAAGAGCTAATCATAGGTCATAACCTAGCCCTAAGCATAACCCTAACACCAACCCTAGCCCTAACCCAAACCTAAACCTTGCCTTAGTCCTAACCCTAGATCAAAACCTAACCCTCACTATAAACTTAAACCTAGAACTATACCTGAATCTAATCCTAAACCTAGTCCTAATCCTAATCTTAACCCCTAACCCTAGCTCTAAACTTACCCATTACACTAACTCTAACCCTAATCCTATCCCTAATTATTTACATTAGCCTTAACCCAAAACATAATCCTGACCCTAAACTGAAAACTAACCCTAAACCTAACCCTAAACTAATATTGGCTATAGCCCTACCATAAATCAAACCCTAACACTTACCATAAACCAAAGCATAACCATAGACCTAACCCTAACCCTAAAGTTAAATCTAGCCCTGTCCCTAACCCTAAACCTACATTGAATCATATTTATTACCCTAACCCTAAACCAAAATTTAATTATAATAATTTTCCTAACCCTAACCCTAACCCTAACCCTAAACCTACCATAATCCTATCCCTAAACATAAACCTAAACCTAACCCTTGCTCTAAACCTAATCATAACTAAGAACCTAACTCTTACACTAAACATAACACTAACACTAACCCTAGTTCTAACACATACCTTAACACTAACTCAAAACCTAATCCTAACCATAAGTCTAGCTATAACCTTATATCTAACTGCATCCAATACCCTAATCATAACCCATATCCTAATGCTAATGCTAGGCATAACCCTATCTCAAGACATAATCCTAATCATAACCCTAGCTCTAACCTTAACTCTAACTGTATCCATTACCCTAAACATAACCCTTTCCCTAATGATAACCTAGGCCTAACCCTAAACCTATCACTAACCCCAAACCTATCAATTACCCTTAACCTAACCTGAACCCTGAATCTAACCCTATTATTACCATAACCATAACACTAATGCTAATATAAGCCCCAACCCTAAACTCTAACCTAAAAGAAACCCTAACCATGACCCTGACCCTAATAATTCCCCTAACTCTAACCTGACTCTTAACCTAAAACTAATCCTTACATTAGACATAGCCAAAACCTAACCCTAAAACTATCCATAACCATAACCTTAGACCTAACATTGGCCCTTGATATAAACCTAGCCCTAACACGAAAACAAACCTTAGCTCATATTAGCACTAAACATGGCCTTAATCATAACCCTATCCTTAAACCTAGTCCTAACTTAAAACCAACCCTATCCCTAATCATAGACCTAACTTAACCCTATTCCTAACCCTAACCCTAACCGTAGCCCTAAAACTAATGTAAGTCTCTCCCTAGCCCTAAAACTAGTTCTAACCCTATCCCTTCCTGGAACTCTAAACCTAGCCCTAACCCTAGGCCTAAACTGGGCCACTTCCTTAGCCCTAGCACTCATCCTAGATCTAAACATAACTCTAAATCTAACCCTAATGCAAAGCTTAAGCCTAAACATAACACTGATTCTAACACTAATGCTACTCCTAAAACTAGCCCTAAATCTAGCCCTAGCCCTAATACAAATCCAAGCCATAACACTACCTCTAAACCTCAACCTAAACCAAACACTAACCTTACACCCTTCCCTAATCCCAGCCCTAGTTCTAGTTTTAAGCAGAACCCTAAAACTAACCCTAACCCTGATTCTGACACTAACACTAACCCTAGCTTTAAACATCACTCTAAACATAACCTGAAACATAACACTAGACCTGGACCTAACCCTAACCATAACCCTAACCCTAAAACTAGCCCTAATTGTAACCCTAATACTTACATTAGCCATCACCCTAACCCTAGCCCTAACTTAACCAAAAACCTAGCCTAATCTGATCCGTAAACCGATATTTAACCCTAACCCTAACCATAACCCTAAACCTAGCATTAATAATAACCATTACCTTAGTTCTAAACCTAGCTCCAACCCTATCCATTACCCTAAACTTAATCCTATTCCTAATGCTAACCCTAGGCCTAAACCTTACCATATTTCTAATCCTAACCCTATCCATTACCCTAAACCTAACTTGAAACCTAAACCTAACTATACCATTAACCTAATCCTAAACCTATGCTAATTTGAGCCCTACATTTAAACCTTAAACTATCCCAAAAAATAATCACGACCCTGACTCAAACAATACCCTTGGCTCTAAACTTGACCCTAACCCTAAACCTAACCCTTACAGTAAATCTAACCTAACCCTAAACTATTTTCAACTCTAAAGATGGACCTGAAATTAGTGCTAGACCTATTCCTAGCCCTAAACCTAGCCTTAATTCTAACCCAAACAATCACCCTAGGTTTAAACCTAATTCTAACCCTCGCCTCAGCCCTAAACCTAGCTTTAACCCCATTCCTTACCCTAAACCTAACCATAACCCTAACCCTAACAATAATTTTAAACCAAACCATAATCCTTGCCCTAACCCTAGGCCTAACCCTAACACTAAGCCTAGCACTAATTCTAATTTAGTCCTATTCTAACCCTAAACCTAGCCTTAAGCCTAACTAACTCTTGCCCTAGCCCTATACTTAGTTCTATTCTTAGCCCTAGCCCAACCCTGGATCTAAACCTAACTCTAAATTTCAACTTAACTCTAAATTTGACCATAACCATAATCCTAAAACAAACCCTAACACTAGCAATAACAATAATTCTAATCCTAAAATTTGCTTTAGCCCTAGCCCTAGCCTTAAAACAAAACCAAGCCATACCCCTAACCCTAACCTTTAACCTAAACCAAATCATAAACCTACACCTAGCCTTAATTCTAACTCTAATAATAACCCTGAACCTGATACTGATCCTGACACTAATCCTAGCTCTAACATCACCCTAACCTTAAATTAACCCTAACACCAGACCTAGCCTTAACTCGAACCCTAAAACTAGCCCTAATTGTAACCCTCATTCATACATTCATCATTTTCATTACCTTACCTCTAACCCTAACACAAATCCTATTCCTAATTCTAGTCCTAACCATAGCTTAAACCCTAATCTTAACCTTAACACTTGCCCTAACCCTAACCCTAACGCGAGCCCTAAACCTAGCTCTAACCCTATTCCTTACTCTAAGCCAAACCCTAAACCAAATGCTAACTCTAGTTCTAACCCTAATCCTTAGCCTAACTTAAACACTAACAGTATTACTTGTCCTAACCCTAACCCTAGTCCTCATTCTTGTTCTAACCCTAACCCTGACCTTTATTCTGATCCTAACAGTAACCCTAGGTCTAAACCTGACACTAACCCTAAACCAAATGCTAACACTAGCCATACCAGTAAGCCTATACATATACCTAACCCTAACATAGATCTAGACCTTAAAGTAATCTTAAATATATCTATAATTCTAGCACTAGACCTAAACAAAATCATAGCTCTAGCCCTAACAATAAACCTTAACCTAAACTAAACTCTTACCCTACCCATAGACCTAACACTAGTCCTAATTCTGGCTCTAAACCTAACCCTAATCCTATCCGGAACACTGACCCTGACCCTAACATTAACCTATCTCTAAACCTGACTCTAACCCAAAACCTAGTCCTAACACTATACCTAGCCATAACCCTAACCCTAATACTAGCCCTAAATATAACCGTAGCCCTAACCCTATTTTAATCCTAATCTTAAACCTAACAGTAGTCCTAACCCTAAGCATAGTCCTAACCCTATCCCTACACCTAACACAAAACCTGTCAATAATTCTAGGCCTAAACTTAGATCTAAGAATAACACTAACCCTGACCTAGCCATAACACTAACCCTAACACTAACACTTTCCTTAGACCTAACCCTAGCTGAAAGCCAAACCCTTATTTAAACAATACCCTAGCACTATCCTAAACCATAACCATAACCCTAGCTGTTATCCTTACCTTAATCCTACCTCAAACTTTAGTTCTAACCCTGTCAATTACTTTAATTATAACCCAATCCCTAACACTAAACCTAATCCTAACTATAAATGTATCCCAAAACCTAACCATAAAACTAAACCTCACCATAGCCCTAACCTTAGAGGAAATATTAAGCCATACACTAAACCTAATCCTAAGACTAGACCTAATACAAACCCTAACCCTAACACTAACACTAACCCTAACCCTAAATCTAACATTATCCATTACCCTAACCCTAATCCCAACTGTAATGAAAACTCTAGCCATAAACCGAACCCTAAACCAAACCCTAACCATAAGCATATCCCTATACCTGAACGTAAATCTAAACCTTGCCATAGCCACTACTCTAGCTCAGACAGTAATCCTTACCCTAACCTAACCATAACCCTAGCCCTAAACCTAAAAATTACCATAAAACCAAACCCTAGCTCGATTCCTATACCTAAATCTAATTTTAGAATTAATCCAAACCATAACCTAGCCCTAACCCTAGCTCTAAATGTATCCATTATACTAAACATAATCCTAAACTAATGCTAACATTTAACCTACTGCTAAACCTAATCCATCCATTACCCTAAACCTTAACTGAAACCTAAACATAACCCTATATTTTACCCTAACCATAAGCCTAAACCTAACACTAATTCAAGCCCAAAACCTAAACTTTGACCGAAAACAAATGCTAACCATGACCCTAAACCTAACAATACCCCTAACTCTAAACCTGGCCCTTACCCTAAACATAGCTCTGACACTAGACGTAGCCATAACCTAACCCTAAAACTAACTTTAATCCTAACCCTAGGGTTGACATTATCCCTAGCCTTAGTTCTAGCCCTGAACCTAACAGAAACCCTAGCCCTAAAGCTAGCCTTAATCCTAACATAAACACTAACCCTACCCCTAATCCTAATTCTAACCCTCTTCCTAGCCCTAAAGCTAGCTATAACACCACCCATTCCTCTAAACTTCATCCTAACCCCAATGCTAATCCTAAACCTAGCCTTACCTCTATGCCTAACCATAACAGTAACCCTAGCCCTAATCCTAGACCTATTTTAGCTTTAACCCTAACCCTAAACCTAAGTCTAGTCCTAAATCAAAATCTAACTCTTGTACTAGCCATTTCCCTAGTTCTAACCCTATCCCTTACCATAACACTAACCCTAGGCCTAATAATGCTGGATCTAACCCTAACTCTAAATCTAACCCTAACACCAAGCCTAAACCTCACCCTAACACTAGCCCTAAACATAAAACTAATTCAAAATCTAGCCCTAACCCTAGCCCTAGCCCTAAAACAAAACTGAGACATAGCCCTAACCCTAAAACTAACCCTAACCCATAGAAGTCAACATGAAGTGAAACCTTAAAAGACAAACTTTTCCTGACAGCGAACCTTGAACTGAGAAAGTCCAACCTGGAAACATAGTAATGTTAGGTAAAAGATGAATCCTAACTGGTATCAAAGAAATGAGAACAAAACTAACTCTAACCCGAACATTAGTTCTAACCCTAGCCTTAACCCTAATCCTAAAACTAAGCCTTTCCTGTGTATAGAGCTTGATCATAAAAGCAGAAAAATTGGGGTGCCTGGTAGGAAAATGTAACAGATGAATCATGCCCAGTATCAAGAATTCTGATATATAATTGGGGAAGGGGTTTCAGTACATGCCTATTTCCCCTGTTTTCTCCTAAAGTGCTATTGGATAAATTGTTTTTTCATACTTTAGCTTAAGGTACTTTAACAAGGAACAAACCAGAGCATGCTCACAGCGAAGTGACTGAGTTTGTGAAGTTTCATGCAGCAAGCACAAAACATGTTTGATTTTCAGCTCCATTTTCATTCACATCTATAGAAGATAATGTAGTGAAAACTAAAAATTCCAACTGTTCCTGACAATGAACCATTGAACCTTGAAGGTCTGAACTTGGGAAGGCTACTAAGGTTGGTCAAAGATGAATCCTGTACAGTATCAAAGTAATCTTACCCAAAAAATTCGAATCTCTTTCACTACATATGTATTTTGCTTGCTCCTAAAGCACTCAGAGATAAAATTGTTTCTTTCTACTTCAGCTTAGGGATACTTCACAGGAAAAAACAAAAAACAAAAAAACAAAAACAAACAAACAAACAAAAAAACAACAGAATGCTCACTGAGAGCTGATTAAGTGTGTAAAGTTTCAAGCAGCTAGTACAAACCCTCTTTGATTTCCAGCTACATTTCCATTCACCCCTATAGGACAAAAAGAAGAGAAATATGAAAATGGAAACTGTTCCTGAGAAAGAAACCCTATTACACAGGAGGCCCAAATATTTGGCATATAGTAAAAAGAGGAAAAATGTGAATCCTGCCCAGTATCATAAAAATTTTTAAAAAACTAACTCTACCCTAACACCAGGTCTAAACCTAGTCCTAAAACTAAGTGTAACCCTACACCTAATCTGTTTAGAGAACATTTGATAATAGAGTTTCACAATTGGGGAGTCTAGTGGGGCAAGCTAACAGATAAATCCTTCACATTATCAAAGAATTCTGAGCAAATATTTGGGGGAAGTGTTTCAGTACATGCATATTTCCTTGATTTCTCCAAAAGTGCTCTGGGATAAAGTTGCTTTGCATGTTTTAGCTGAGGGCAACATCCACAATGAACAAACCAGAGAGTGCCCACAGAGAACTGATTGAGTGTGTGCAGTTTCAAGCAGCTAGCACCAACCCTGTTTGATTTCGTGCTCCATTTTACTTCAGCAAAATAGTTCAAAATACAATGAAACCTTAAAATAGAAACTGTACCAGACAGCGAACTATTGAACCGATAAGTCCCAAACCAGGGATCATTTTGAGGCTAGGTAAAAGATGAATCCTGCCCTTTATTAAAGATACATGAACAAAACTGACTCTAACCCTAACACTAGGTTAAAACCTATCCCTTTCCCTATCACTAATCTGTTTAGAGAAACTTTTATCATAGAAGTTCCAAATTAAGGTAGCCTAGTAGGGCAAGCTAACAGATGAATCTTGTTCAGTATCAAAGAAATCTGACCAAATAATTTGGGAAGGTATTTCAGTACATGTATATTTCCCTGTTGTCTCCAACATTACTTTTGGATAAAGATGTTTTTGCATGCTTCATCTTTGGGAAAATTTCACAAGAAAGAAACCAGAGTGACCACAGAAGACTTATTGAGTGTGTGCAGTTTTAAGCAGCGAGCACAAACCCTGTTTGATTTCAAGTTCCATTTCCATTTACCCATATAGGTCAAAACGAAGGAAACCTTAAAATAAAAACTGTTCCTGAAAGCAAACCATTGAAGGTATAAGGCCCAAACCTGGTGAAAATATTAAGGCTAGGAAAAAGACAAATAATGACAAGTATCAAATGAATTTGAAGAAAACTCACTCTAACACTAGATCTAAGCCAACCCTAACCTAATTCTAACCTGTTTAGAGTACCTATGATTATAGAAGTCTCAAAGTTGGAGAGCCTAGAGGGACAACTTAACAGATGAATCTTGTGCAGTATCAAAGAAATTTGATGAAAAATTGAGGGAGGTATTTTAATACATTCATATTTCCCTGTTTTTTTTTTCTTGAAGTGCTCATGGATAAATTGTTTTTCATGCTTCAGCTTAAGGTACTTTCACAAAGAAAAACAAAAGAGTGCCCACAGAGAGCTGATTGAATGTGTATATTTTTATGCAGCTAGCAACAACCCTGTTTGAATTCCAGCTCTATTGCCTTCAGATATATAGGCCATAATGAAGTGAAACCTAAAAATTTAAACTGTTCCTGGAACTGAACCATTGAACCTTGAAGGTCCAAACCTGGGAAGCCTACTAAGGCTATGTCAATGATGAATCCTGTGAATCCTGCACAGTATCACAGAAATTTGAAAACAAAACTCTTACCTTAACACTAGGTCTAATCTTAGTCCTAACACTAACCCTAACACTAAATTTCACCTGTGTAGTGTCCCTTTGATCCTAGAAATCCCACACTTGGGGAGCCAAGTTGTGTAGGCTAACAGATGAATCTTTCACAATATCAAAGAAATTGACCAAATAATTTGGGAGGAAGTTCAATACATGCATATTTCCCTGTTTTCTTGTAAAGTGCTCTCACATAAAGTTGTTTGCATGCTTCAGCTTAGGGCTCCTTTTACAAGGAATAAACCAGAGAATGCCCATAGAAAACTGATTGAGTGTGTGAGGTTTGAAGTAGCTATCACCATCCCTGTTGGATTTACAGCTCCATTTCCATTCATATGCATAGGTCAAAATGAAATGAAAACTTAAAATACAAACGGTTCAGGAGAGCAAACCCGTGACCCAAGAGGCCCAAACCTAAAGAATATAGTAAGGTTAGGTAAAAGTTGAATCCTGCCCAGTATCAAATAAATTTGAAGAAAACTAAATCTAACAAAACACTAGCTGTAAACCTAGTCCTAACCTAATACTAAATCAAACCTAACCTGTTTAGAAAACAATTGATCATAATAGTCCCCAAATAAAGAAGCCCAGTGGGGCAAGCTAACAGATGGATCCTGTGCATTATCAAAAAATCTGACCAAATAATTGGGGGAGGTATTTCAGTACATGCATATTTCCCTGTTTTCTCCTAATGTACTCTTGGATAAATTATTTTTTTCATGTTTCACTTTAAGGTACTTTCACAAGGAACAACCAGATAGTGCCCACAGCTAGTACTAATACTGTTTGATTTCCACTTCCATTTTCATTCACGTCTATAGGCCATAATAAAGTGAAAACAAAAAATTCAAACTGTTCCTGAAAGTGAACCAGCAAACCTTCAAGGCCCAAACTTGGGGATCCTACTAAGGCTCAGAAAAAATGAATCCTGTACAGTATCAAAGCAATCAAGCAAAAAGAGTTGAAGCTTGCTCCTAAAGTGCTCACAGATAAAGCTGTTTCTTTCTAATTCAGCTTTGGGCTACTACCACAAGAAACAAATGAGAGAATGAGCCCTGAGAACTGATTGTGTGTGTGAAGTTTCAAGCAGCTAGCACAAACCATGTTTGAGTCAAGTTCCATTTCCATTCACTCCTATAGGGCAAAATTAAGTGAAACATGGAAATTAAAACTGTTCCTGAGAGCAAACCCTTTTAATAGGAGGCCCAAACATGGGGAGTATACTAAGAATAGAAAAAAGATAAATCCTGCACAGTATCCAAAAGGTTGAAAGAAAACTAACTCTAACCCTAACACTAGTTATAACCCTATGTCTAACCATAACCCTAAGCCTAACTTCTTAAGAGAAACATTGATAATAAAAGTTTTAAACTTGGGGAGACTAGTGGGGCAAGCTTACATATGAATCCTGCACAGTATCAATGAAATCTGACCATATAATTGGGGGAGGTATTTCAGTACAAGCATTTTGCCCTGTTTTCTCCTAACGTGCTCTTGGATAAACTTATTTTGCATGCTTCAGCTTATCGCTACTTTTACAAGGAAGAAACCAGAGAGTGCCCACAGAAAACTGATTGAGTATGCAAAGTTTCAACCACCTAGCACCAACCCTCTGATTTGTATCTCAATTCATATTTACACATATAGGACAAAATGAAGTGAGACATTAAAAATAAACTATTCCCAACAGTGAACCATTGAACTGAGAAGGCCCCAAACTGGGGCACATAGTAAGGCTAGGTAAAAGATAAATCTTCCAGTATCAAAGAAATTTTAGCAAAACAAATTCTAACCCTAACACTATCTATAAATCTAGCCCTAACCCTAACCATAACACTAACACTTCCCTGTTTAGAGAACCATTGTTCCTAGAAGTGCCAACCTTGGGAGCCTAGTGGAGTAAGCTAAAAGATGAATACTGTATAGTATCAAAGAAATATAATCAAATTATTGGTAGACTTATTTCATTACATACGTATTTCTCTGTTTTCTCCTAATGGGTCTCAGATACAGTTTCTTTTGCATGATTCATATTTGGCCTACCTTCAAAAGAAAAAAAAAAAACAGGTAGTGCCCACTGAGAACTGATTGTGTGAAGTTTCAAGCACGTCCTGCGAACCCTGTTTGATTTTCAGCTCAATTTTCATTCACATCAATAAGCCATAATGAAGGGAAACTTTAAAATACAAACTGTTTCTGACCGCGAACCATTGAACCAACAAGGCCCAAACCTGTAGAGCATAGTAAGGCTAAGTAAAACATGAATCCTGCCCAGTATCATAGAAATTTGAAGAAAACTAGGGCCTCATGCATGCTATCTGTGAAGATGGAAGGCTGGCCTGCACAGTTTCTCTGGGTGCAGACAGCAGTCTCAGCCACACAGGTGCTCTCTGCACAGACGGAAGGCAGCACAGAACACAGAGGCTTTTCTTGTGGGTTACCAGACCAAGCTCTGGACACAGAACAAGGTCACTCCAGAACCAACCACCTCACCAAACACCATACATGAGTAATAGATGGAATCCACCTTGCAAAAACTTAATGAAAAACTATCAGTGGGCGTGGCTATCAGCTTGGTTCTGCAGCTTATCAGGTACCTGGTTTTCAACTCTCCTACCACCAGCTGTGATAACTCAAAATTTTTCTCACAAGCTTTGGGGGGTGTAGCTCTCAATGTGGAGCAGCACCTCTACAGGCACCTGGTTTCCAATTCAGAGACTAAGAGTAGGGAGGCTCCAGGTAAAAGCTCAAGCCCTCTCACCCTGGATACCTTCACCCCCTGAGCACAGAGACTCAAGCTAAGAATAGAAAACTGCACCTACTGCAAGAAAATAAAGCAGAGTACGGAGAGACTTTTTTCTCTTTCTTACTTTTCTTGCTCTTCTCATCCATTCTCCTCTACCCTTCCCACTCTGGTCTTCATAACCTCAGCATATGTGAAACCAAGAACTTTCCATAAAATTGGACTTTAAGAACAGAATCACTAGAATTGTATAATATAGGGGAATTGCATAGGTCCCACCTCACCATCTCTTCATTTGCTCTTATTTTCTTTCTCCCTCTTTCTTTCTTTCCTTATTATTTTTTCTTCTCTTATCTTTCTTTCTCTATCCTACTTTCAGCCTCCTAACTTTTAATATTTATACATAGGGTAATTGTATGAATACGGATAAGGAGTTTGAATTTACACTTTCTTCCATAAATTTCCCCTGACTACTCATTAGAGATCACCTCCAAATTTGCTAAGTTAGATTAATCACATACCCTCATTCCATTCCCCCTTAACATAGCATCCTACCCCTGACCCTCATTTCTCTGTACACCACCAGAAATGGTATTCCTTTTATGAAACTAATGACTATATTCTAAATAATATTTGAAGCCAACATCTGTAGACACAGAGTCTAAATATAAATGTATTTATGATGCTTAGTCTTAGGATTCGGGTTAGGGTTACATTTGGAGTTAGGTTTTGATCTATGTTTAGGGCTAGGGCTAAGGATAGGGCAAGGGTTAGGACTAAGGTTTGTGTTAGGTTTAGGATTATGTTAAGGAATAGGGTTAAAACTAATGATAGGGCTGGTAGGAGAGTTAGAGTTAGTCTTAGGGCTAAAATTAGTGTTAGGGTTAGGGTTAGGGATAGAGCTAAATTAGGGCTAGTGTGAGTTTTAGGTTTAGGCCTTGGGTTAGGGTTTGAGTTAGGATTATGTTTAGGGTAAGGTATTGAGTTATATCTAGGTTGAGGGCTAGGGTTAAGGCTAGGGTTATTTTTAGGGTTATGATTAAAGCTAGGTTTAGGGCTAGAATGAGGGCTAAGTTTTGTGTTAGGGTTAGGGCTAGTATTAGTGCTAGGGCTAATGTCAGGTCTAGGTTTACAGTTAGGGATAGATTTAGTGTTAGGCTTATGGATTGGTTCAGTGTAGGGGTTGGGTGTATATTAAAGGTCAGTATTAGAGCTAGGGTTATTCTTAGGGTCAGGATCAAGGTGAGGGTTTGGGTTAAGTTAGGATTTAATTTTAGGGCTTGAATTATCATTAAGCTTTCGGGTTAAGGTAATGAAAGAGTTAGGTTTAGGGTTTAGGTGTGGTTTAGTGTAATGGATAGTGTTAGGGTTAGGCGTGGGGTTCACTTAAGGCCTATCATTAGGGTAATGGATAGGTTTAGACCAAAGATTAGGGGTAGGTTTATGTATAGGATTAGGGATTTTGTTTGTGTTAGGGTTAGATTTACCTTTAGGGTTAAAGCTAGGTTTAGCAGCTTGGGATGTGGCTAAAGAAGTAGTGTGCTTGCCTGTCATGTTCAGGGCGCTGAGTTCGATCCTCAGCACCACATACCAATAAAATAAAGGGTTTGTGTCCACCAAGACTAAAAAATAAATATTAAAAATAACTAGGTTAAGTACTCGGATTAAGGCTAGGTTTTGTGTTAGGTTAGGGCTAGTGTTAAGGCTATGGCTAATGTAAAAATTAGCGTTATGATTAGGGCTAGTGATAGGGTCAGGGTTAGGGCTACGTGTAGTGTTAAGGTTAAGTTTATGGTTATGATGATGTTTAGAGCTAGGTTTAGGTTAAGGTCAGAGTCTGGTTCTGGATTAGTTTTCAGGTTAGGTTTAGGACTAGAATTAGAGATAGGATTCGGGCTATGTGTAGGGTTAGGGTTTGGTTTAGGTTAAGTATTAGGGTTAGTATTATGATTTGGTTTTGTTTTAGGGCTAGGGGTAGGGTTAGCACTAGTTTTCAGATTAATGTTAGGTTTAGGGCTAGTGTTAGTTTGAGGTTTTATGCTTAGGTTTAGTTAGATTTAGAGTTAGGTGTAGATCTAGGCTTTGAGCTAGAGCTAAGGATAGGGCTAGGATTAGGGTAAGTTTAGGGCTAGGTTTAGGGTGATGGTAAGGGATAAGTTAGAACTAAGTATAAGGCTAGGGAGAGAGTTTGAGTTACTCTTAGGGCTAAGTTTAGTGTTGGGTTAGGGATAGGGCTAAATTAGGGTTTGGATTAGGACTAGGGTTAGTGTTAGGGTTAGGCCTAGGTTTAGGGCTAGGGTTAGTGTTAGTGTTAGGGTTAGGGTTAGGTTTAATTTAAGGGATGTGATTATAGCTACTTTTAAGACTAGGGTGAGGATTAGAATTAGGGTTACTGTTAGGGTTAGGTTTATGATTAAAGCAAGGTTTATGGCTAGGATGTGGTATAAGGTTTGTGTTAGGATTAGGACTAGGATTAGAGCTAGGGCTAATGTCAGGTCTGGGGTTACAGTAAGGGAGAGTTTTATGCTTAGATTTATAGCTAGATCTATTGTAAGGGTCAGGTTTCTTGTTAAAGTCAGGTTTAGAGCTATGGGTATTATTAGGGTCAGGGTAATGGTTAGGGTTTTTATTAGATTAAGGTTTAGGGTTAAGGCTCAAGTTATCATTATGGTTAGGGACAGTTTAATGGTAGTTTTAGGTTCAGAGTTCAGGTTAGGTGTAGAAGAATGGATAGTGTTTGGGTTATGGATAAAATTAGGGTTCTGTCTAGGGTTAGCAGAAGCATTAGGGTTATCATTAGGATAATTGATAAGGTTAGAGCTAGTGATAGGGCTAGTGTTATGCTTAGGGTTAGGTTTAGGGTTAGGCTTCGGTTTAGGGTTAGGTCTAAGGTTAGTGTTAAGGTTACCTTTAGGCTTAAAGCTAGGGTAGGGCTTGTGTTAGGGCTAGGTTTTGCAATAGGTTAAGACTTTGGCAAATGTAAGAACTTTGTTATGATTAGGGCTAGTTTTAGGGTTAATGTTAGAGCTAAGTATAGTTTTATAGTTAGGTTTAGGGTTAGGGTGATGTTTAGAGCTAGGGTTAGTTTTAGTGTCAGAGTCAATGTTAAGTTTAGGGTTGTGGTTAATGGAATAGCCAGAATTAGGACTAGGGTTAAGTCTAGGGGAAGGGTTAGTGTTTGGCATTAGGCTAAGAGTTATTATTAGGGCTAGGGCTAGTTTTTTCATTAGGTCTAGCTCAAGATTTATGGATATATTAGAATTAGGTTTAGGTCTAGCGATAGTATTAGGGTTAGGTTTATGTATAAGGTGACTAGTAGGGCTAGTGTTAGAGTTAGGTTTAGGGTGAGGTTCAGGTTTAGACCTATCATTAGTGTTAGCGTCAGAATAAGTGTCAGGGTTAGGGTTAGGGTTTGGGTTATGGTTAGAGCTAGAATGAGGACTAGGTTTAGGAATACTAATAGGGTTAATGTTGGATTAGGTTAAGGATTAGGATTAGGATTAACATTAGATTTTGGTTTTGGCATAGGGTAAGGGATAGGATTAGAACTAGGATTAGGGCTAGGGTTAGGGTTAAAGCTAGAATTAGAGCTCAGACTTAGACTAGTATTTCTTTAGGGTTATGGCTTGGATTAGAGAAAAGACTAATGTAAGAATGAGGGTATTAGGGTTACTTTTAGGGTATGGTTAGGGGTTAAACCTCTAGTGTTAGGATTAGGTTTAAGTTTAGCATGAAATTTAAAGCTAGTGTTAGTGTTAGGTTAATAATAGTCAGAGTCAGGTTTAGTTTTAGGGTTAGGGTTAGGACTCGAATTAAGGCTAGGGTTACTATAAGGGTTTGGTTTATGGTTTGGGTGGTGTTTAGAGCTAGGGTATTAGGATATGAGTCAGAGTTAGGGTTAGTATTCACGTTAAGATTAGGACTCGAATTAGGGCTAGGGTGAGGTCTAGGTGTTGTGTTAAGGTTTGGTTTAAGTTAAGGTTTAGTGTTATGGTTATTGTTAGGTTTTGTTTTACTGCAAGGTTTAGTGTTAGGGCTAGTTTTATGATTAGTGTTAGGGCTAGGGCTAGTTTTAATGTCAGGCCTAGGATTAGAGTTAGGGTCAGATTTAGAGTTAGGGTTAGATATAGGGTTAGGACTAGGAATAAGGATTAGGCAATGGTTATGGCTAGGTTTAGGGCTAGAATTAAGATTATGGTAATGGATAGGGTTAGAATTAGGGATAGGGCTAGTGTGAGAGAGTTAGTCTTAGGGCTATGGTTTGGTTTATGGTTAGGGATATGTTTAAATTAGGGTGAGAATTAGGGCTAGGGTAAGTGTTCAACTTAGGCCTAGCGTTAGGGTTAAGGCTAGGGTTAAGTTTAGGATAAGGAATGGCCTTATAGCTAGGTTTAGAGATAGAGTGAGGGTTAGAATTAGCGTTAGGACTATGGTTAGGGTTAGGGTTATGATTAAGGATAGGTTTGGGGCTAGGATGAGGACTATGGTTTATTTCAGATTTAGGGCTAGGATTAGGGTTAGGGCTAATATCAGATCTAGGGTTATGGTTAAAGACAGCTTTAGGGTTAGGATAATGGCTACATGTAATATAAGGGTTAGATTTAGGGTTAGGGTCAGGTTTAGAGCTAGGATTATTATTATGTCAAGGTCTGGCTTAGAATTTTAGGATAAGTTAAGATTTAAAGTTAGGGATCAAATTAGTGTTATGGTTAGTGTTAGTGTAATGACAGGCTGAGGTTTATGGTTTAGGTTTTGTTTAGAATAATGCATAGGTTTAGGTTAGGGATAGGGTTAGGTTTAGGCCTAAGGTTATAGTTACAGAAATTGATAGGGTTAGAGCTAGGGTTAGTGCTAGGGTAATGGTTTTGATTAGGGCAATGATTAAAATTAGGGTTAGGTTAAAAACTTGAGTTAGGACGTGGAATAGGGCTAGGTTTGGGGTTAAGTTAGTGCTAGGGTTATGGGTAAGGCTAATATAAGTACAAGGGTTACAATTAGGGTTAAATTTAACGTAATGGCTAGTGGTAGGTCTAGTGTTAGGTTTAGGGTTAGGGTTAGGCTGATGTTTAAACTAGGATTAGTATTATGATCAGAATCAGGGTCAGTGTTAGTTCTAGTTTATAGCTTAAAACTAGATTTAGAGCTAAGGATATGGTTAGGGTTTGTTTTAGGTTAAAGGTGAGGATTAGGGCTATGGCTCAGTTTTGTTTTAGGGCCAAGTTTAAAGTTAGATTTAGAGTTAGGGTTAGGGTTAGACTTAGGGTTGGGGTGTGATTTAGAGTTAAAAATAGATCTAGGTTAGGACTAGAACTAATGATAGGTTTAGGGTTAGTGCTAGGGTTAGAACTATGAATAGGGTTCCATTAAGGGATAGTGTAAGAACTAGAGATGGTGATAGGGTGAGAGTTAGACTTAGTCTTAGGTCTAGGGTTAGGGCTAGGTTTAGGGATAGGACTAAATTAGGGATAAGATTAGGGCTAGGGTTAGTTTTTTGGTTAGGCCTTAAATTAGGTTTAGGGGTAAGGATTAAGGCTAGGTTTAGGGCTAGGATAAAGGCTGGGGTTTGTCTTAGGTTTAGGGCTAGGTTTAGGGCTATGGCTAATGCCAATTCTAAGCTTACGGTTGGGGATAGTTTTAGGATTAGGGTTATGGATAGGTCTAGTGTAAGGGTTAGGTTTAGTATTAAAATCAGCATTACAGATACGAGATTTATTAGAGTAAGGGTCAGTGTTAGATTGTTTTTGAAGTTAGGGTTTAGGAATAGGGCTTAAATTAGCACTAGGTTGTGGGTTAGGATAATGATAGTGTTCTTATTAGAGTTCACATTAGGTTTAGGGTAATTGATAGGGTTAGGGTTAGTGATAGGGTTAAGGTTAGGCCTAGGGTTTGCATTAGGGTAAGGGTTATTGTTAGTATAATGGATAGGATTAGAGCTAAGTTTAGGGCTAGGTTTATAGTTAGGAATAAGTCTTGAATTAAGGATAGGGTTAGGATCAAAACTACAGTTAGGCTTAGTATTTTGTTTAGCATAAGGGTTAGGTTTTTCAACTAGGGTTAGGTCTATGGCAAGTGTGAGGTTTAAGGTTAGGTCTAGGGTTAGTTTTACATTAGGTTTAGGTTTAGCATTAAGCCTAGGACTATCAATAAGGTTAGGTTTAGTTTTAGGGTAATGGGTAAGCTTAGAGTTAGGTTTACTTCTAGGATTAGGGTTAGGATTATGTCTAGTGTTAGGGTTAGATTGAGGGATAGGTGCAGGTTTATGTTTAGAGTAATGTTTAGGGTTTGAGCTAGGATGAGGACTAAGGCAAACTTTGGTTAGGGTTAGGGTTAGGACGAGGGTTAGGGTTAGGGTGAGGGTTATGCTTCAGGTAGGTTTAGGCATCGATTAGGTTTAGAGTTATTTATATTTGTGTTAGGTTTAGGCCTAGGGTTAGTGCTATGTGTAATGTAAGATCTAGGGTTCAGATTAGAGCTAGTTTTAGAGTTAGGGTTATGGCTAGGTCTAGTTTTAGGTTTAGGTTTTTAGTTAGGGTCAGGTTTAGAGCTAGGTTTAATGTTAGTGTCAGGGCCAGTGTTCAGTTTAAAGTTAGGGTTAGGGTGAAAGCCAGAATAGGACTAGGTTTAGGTCTTATAGTAGGGTTAGTGTTTGGTTTAGGTTAAGGATTACAGTTAGGGCTACAACTAAGTATTTGTTTAGGTCAAGTGCTAGAGTAACAGCTAGATTTAGGATTAGGTTTAGTTCTGGGGATAGTGTTAGGGTTAGGTTAAGGTATAAGTTTAGTGGTAGGGCTAGTTTCAGGTTTCGGTTTAGTTTTAGGGTCAGGTATATACCTATAAATAGTTTAGTTTCAGGTTAGGGTGAGGTTTTGGGTTTGGGGTTAGATCTAGAATTATGGCTAATGTTAGGACAAGTAATAGGGTTATTGTTTGAGTTTGGCTAAGGATTAGGATTAAGACTAGAGTTAGCATTATGAATAGGTTTTGGCTTAGGGTAAAAGATAGGATTAGAGTTAGGGTTAGGGCTATAATTTGAGTTAGGTTTAGGGCTAGTTTTAGGGTTAGGATTCGGGTTAAATCTATTTTTAGGACTCAAATTAGGGCTATTTTTGTGTTAGAGTTAGGGCTAGGGTTTGGCTAAGGCCAATGTAAGAACTAAGGTTACGATTAGGATTAGTTATAGGGTTGGGGTTTCAGATAGGTCTAGTGATAGCTTTAGTTTTAGGATTAGGGTTATATTTATAACTAGGGTTTGTTTTTGGATATGAGTCAGAGTGGGGGTTAGTTTTAGGACTAGGACTCGAATTAGAGCTCAGGTTATGGCTAGTTATGGTTTAGGATTTGGTTTAGGTTAAGGTTTAGTGTTAGAGCAATGGCTCAGTTTTGTTTTAGGGCTAGGGCTTGAATTAGGGCTAGTTTTAGGATTAGCAATTGTGTTAGAGCTAGTTGTAGAATGAGGCTTAGGCTTAAGTTTGGGGTTAGATTTACAATTATGGTTTGATCTAGGGTTAGGGCTATGGTTAGAATTATGGCTCAGGTTAGGCTATTGAGAGTGTTATGGTAACAAATAGGGTTATAAATAGAAATAGGACTAGGGTGTGAGTTAGAGTTCATCTTAGAGCTATGTTTAGGGCTAGGTAGAAGTTTAGGGTTCAAATAGGGCTAGGATTAGCTCTATGATTAGTGTAAGAGTTAGGCCTATGGTTAGGGCTATGGTTAGTTTTAGTTTTAGAGGAAGGGATGGGGTTACATAGCTAGGTTCAGTGCTAGGGCGAGGTTTATATTTTGGTATAGGGCTAGCGTTCGGGCTCGGTTTAGGGTTAAATCTAGGTTTAGGGCTAGAATGAATACTAGGGTTTGTGTTAGGGTTAGGGCTAGGATTAGGGTTAGATATAATGTCAGGTCTGGGGTTATGGTTTGGGATAGTGTTAGAGATAGGTTTATGGCGAGGTCTAGTATAAGGGTTAGGTTTAGTGTAGGAGTCAATTATAGAGCTAGGTTATTACCAGGGTCAGAGTATGGGTTAGGGTTTGGTTTGTGTTAAGGTTTAAGGTTATGGCTCAAATTAGCATTAGGGTTATGGTTAGGGTTAGAGTAATGGATAGAGTTAGGTTTACAGTTCAGGTTAGGTTTAGAGTAATGTATAAAGTTAGTATTAGGGATAGGGTTAGGTTTAGGCCTTGGGTTAGCGTTTGGTTTAGGCTTATGTTTAGAGTAATGATTTGGTTTGGTGCTAGTGTTAAGGCTTAGGTTAAGGTTAGGATTAGGGCTAGGATTTGGGTTACTCCTAGGGTTAGTGTTAGGGTTTGATTTAGGGTAAGTGTTAGAGATTGAAGTAGGTTTAGGGTTAGGGTGAGAGTTAGGGTTAGAATCAGGGCTACGGTTAGGGTCAAGGTTAGGGTTAAGGTTAGGGTTAGGGCTAGGGTTAGAATTAGGGTTAGGGTTATGTTTTAGGTAATGGATAAAGTTAAAGCTAGAATTTGGGCTATGGTTACACTTAGGATTAGGGATAGTGTTAGGGTTAAGTTTAGAGCTAGTGTTATGTTTAGAGTAAGGGTTAGAGTTTGCACTAGGGTTAGGGCTAGTGCAAGCATTAGGTTTAGGGTTTTTGCTAGTGTTAGGGTTAAGTTTATGCTTAGGTCTAGGTTTAGGGCTTGTATTAGGTCTAGGTTTTGTGTGAGGTTTATAGCTAGTGTTAGGACTATGGGTGATGTCAGAGCTAGGGTTATGTTTATGGCTAGTTTTGGGGTTATGTCTAGTGTTAGGTTTAGGATTTGGGTTATGATAAGGTTTAGAGCTATGGTTTGTGTTAGGGTAAGCGTCAGTGTTCGGGTCAGCATTGAGTTTATGGTTAGGTCCAGAAATAGAACTCGGGTTAGTTCTAGGGCTAGGCTTAGCCTTTGAGTTAGGTTAATGGTTATTTTAGGG
The DNA here is from genome assembly GCF_001458135.2 of Marmota marmota marmota. Classification (NCBI taxonomy): domain Eukaryota; kingdom Metazoa; phylum Chordata; class Mammalia; order Rodentia; family Sciuridae; genus Marmota; species Marmota marmota. The sequence continues at coordinate 343,326 of NW_026005665.1, read as the reverse complement.
CTAGGGCTAGGTTTTTCTTTAGGACTAGGGCTAGAGTTATGGCTATATTTAGGATTAAGTTTAGGTCTAGTGCTAGTGTTATGGTTAGTTTTATGTATAGGTTTACTGGTAGGGTTAGTGTTAGAGTTCAGTTTAGTGTTAAGATCAGGCTTTGACCTAGGGTTAAAGTTTGGGTCAGAATAAGGGTAAGGTTTAGGTTTAGGCTTTGGGTTAGGGTTAGAGATAGAATGAGGGCTAGGGTTAGGACTAGTTATAGAGTTACAGTTTGGGGTAAGCTAAGGATTAGGGTTAGAACTAGGGTAACTTTATGGGAGAGTTGACTTAGGGTAAGGAATAGGTTTAAAGCTAGGGTTTGGGTTAGTGTTAGGGTTAGGGTTAGGATTAGGGTTAAAGCCAGGGTTGAGGCTCAGATTAATGCTAGATTTTGTATTAGAGTTAGTTCTGTGGATAATTTGAGAACTAGCTTTATGGTTAGGGATAAGTTTAGGGTTAGGATTAGGGCTAGGTCTAGTGTTTGGGTTAGGTTTAGGGTTAGGGTGATGTTTAGAGGTAGGGTGAGTTTTAGGTTCAGAGTCAGGGTCAGTATTAGTTGTAGGGATAGGGTTAGGACTAGGTGTAGCATTAGGATTTGGTTTAGATTAAGGGTTAGGATTAGGTCTATAGCTCAGTTTTGCTTGTGGGCTATGGCTAGGGTTAGGGCTTGTTTTCAAATTAGAATTAGGGTTTGGGTTAGTGTTAGGGTAAGGTTTACATTTAGAGTAAGGGTTAGATATAGAATTAGGGTTATTCTAGGTTTAGGACTATGGCTAGGGTAAGGACTAAAGCTAGTGTTAGGATTAGGCAAGAGATAAGGTTGGTACTAGATATAGTTCTAGGGATAGTGTTATAGTTATTCTTAGGTCTGGGGATAGAGTTTGGGTTACAGTTAGCAATAAATTATGGCTAGGATTAGAGCTATGGTTAGTGTTAGGATTAGGCCTAGGGTTACGGATAGGCTTAGTGTTAGTGATAGTGTTAGGGTTAGGGATAGGGGAAAAGATGTGGTCATACCTAGGTTCAGAAGTAGGGCGAGGGTTGAAATTAGGGTTTGGGTTAGGGTTAGGGTTCGGGTTAGGATTAAGGCTTCTTTTAATGCTAGGATGAGGTCTTGGGTTTGTGTTAGGTTTAAGGCAAGAATTAGGTTGGGTGCTAATGTCAGGTCTAGGGTTACGGTTATGGATACTGTTAGGGTTAGTTTTATGGTTAGGTCTAGTTTGAGGGTTATGTTTAAGGTAAGGGTCAGGTTTAGAGCTAGGTGTGTTATTAGAGTCAGTGTCTTGCTCAGAGTTTGTGTTAGGTTTTCGTTTAGTTTTAGGGTTCAAATTATCATTAGGGTTAGGGTTAGAGTTAGAGTAGAGTAATTGATAGCGTTAGGTTTAGTGTTCAGGTTAGGTTTAGGAAAGGATAAGGTTAGTGTTTTTGATATGTTTAAGGTAAAGCCTAAATGGATAGGGTTAGATTTAGGTGTTGGACCAGGGTTAGTTTTAGGTTTTGTGTAACTGTTAGGGTTTGAGCTAGCATTAGAACTATGGCAAGGTTTATGTTAATGCTTAGGTCTAGGGTTATGTTTAAAGTTAGGGTTAGTGTAGATTTAGGGTTGGGACTAGGGTTAAGTTTACAGTTAGGATTAGAGTAGGTTTAGGTTTAGGGCTAGTGTTATCATGAGGTTTATACTAGGGTTAGGGTAATAGGTGGGAATATAGCTATGTTTAGAACTACGTTTGGGTTAGGCTTATGTTTAGGGTAATGGATAGGTTTACGGCTAGGTTTATGGTTAGGATTAGGGCTAGGGTTAGGGTTAGGTTAGGCATAGATTTAGTATTAGCTTTAGGTTTAGGGTAAGTGTTAGGGCTTGAGCTATGGTTATGGCTAGGGCAACGGTTAGGCTTAGTTTCAGGTCTAGGTTTAGGATTAGCATTAAGTTTAGGGCTAGGGTTATCGTAAGGGTTAGGGTTATGTTTAGGGTAATGAATAGGGTTAGAGGTAGAGTTAGGGCTAGGATTATTGTTAGGATTAAATGTAGGGTTAGGTTTAGGGTTACGGCCAGGTTAAGGGCTAGGGTTATATTTAGGGTGATGGTTAAGGCTAGGATTAGGGTTAAAACGAGGTGTAGGGCTCAGTTTAGGGATAGGTTTTGGGTTAGATTAGGGCTAGGATTAGGGCTACGGCTAATATAAGAACTAGAGTTATGATTAGGGCTACTTTTAGGGTTATGGTTTGGGCTAGTTCTAGTTTTAGGTTTATGTATACTTTTAGGGTGATGTTAGAGCTAGGGTTAGTGTAAGGTCAGAGTCAGGATCAAGTTTAGATTTAGGGTTAGGTTAGGACTGGAATTATGGCTAAGGTTAGGGCTAGGTGTAAGGTTAGGTTTTGGTTTAGGTTAAGGGTTAGGGTTAGGGCTATGGCTTGGTTTTGTTTTATAGCTTGAACTAGATTAGTGCTAGTTTTAGGATTAATGTTATTGTTAGGGCTAGTGTTAGTGTGAGGTTTAGGCTTAGGGTTATGGTTGGACTTAGTGTTATGGTTAATTCTAGTGTTAGGGCTAAGGTTAGGGCAAGTGTTAGGGTTATGGTAAAGATAGGGTTAGATCTAGGAATATGGCTAGGTCGAGATTTAGAGTTATTCTTAGTGCTAGTGGTATGGTTAAGGCTAAATTAGTGCTAGAATAAGGTCTAGAATTAGTGTAAGGATTAAGACTAGACTTAGTCGAAGATGGCGGCGAGGGGAGTGCATTGCCCCTGTGTGCTGCTTCACAGTGTGGGAGTATGACAAGTCAGGACGGCTAAAGGCTATCTTGTTAGGAATTTCCAGCAATAGTGGGGTGCTCCGGAACCTGGAGGAAGGATTTCCATCGCACGAGGATCGGCTACGGGGACTCAAACGCGAGAGGTTTGTCTCACGGAGGGTAACACTGCTTATTCAGCAAA